>NC_069500.1:942089578-942324578 GCF_027579735.1 Bombina bombina
CTACCCCGTCAAGATTCGTAACGCAATCTTAAGTCAGTAGCTATGAGTTTTATGCTACAATGCTGTAGCATAAAACTCATATCTAAAGTGCTAAAACGTACAGTAACACTCATAAACTACTTATTAACCCCTAAACCGAGGCCCTCCCGCATCGCAAACACTAAAATAAAATGATTAACCCCTAATCTGCCGCTCCGGACATCGCCGCCACTAGAATAAACATATTAACCCCTAAACCACCACACTCCTGCATCGCAAACACTAGTTAAATATTATTAACCCCTAATCTGCTGTCCCTAACATCGCTGCCACCTATTTACATTTATTAACCCCTAATCTGCCGCCCCCAACGTCGCCGCCACTATATTAAATTTATTAACCCCTAAATCTAAGTCTAACCCTAGCCCCCCCAACTTAAATATAATTAAAATAAATTTAAAGAAAAATTAATTTTAACTAGGTAAAATAGTTACTAAATAGTTATTAACTATTTACTAACTACCTAGCTAAAATAAATACAAATTAACCTGTAAAATAAAACCTAACCTGTCTTACACTAACACCTAACCTCATACTATAATTAAATAAATTACCGAAATTAAATACAATTCTCTAAATTAAATATAATTAGCTAAATTATAAAAATAAAAAACATTAAATTACAGAAAATAAAAACAAATTACAAGATTTTTAAACTAATTACACCAAATCTAATAGCCCTATCAAAATAAAAAAAAGCCCACCCAAAATAAAAAAAAACCCTAGCCTAAACTAAACTATCAATAGCCCTAAAAAGGGCCTTTTGCAGGGCATTGCCCCAAAGAAATCAGCTCTTTTACCTGTAAAAAAAAATACAAACAACCCCCAAACAGTATAGCCCACCACCCACACAACCAACCCCCCAAATAAAACCCTAACTAAAAAAAATCTAAGCTCCCTGTTGCCATGAAAAGGGCATTTGGAATGGACATTGCCCTTAAAAGGTCATTTAGCTCTATTGTGGCCCAAAGCCCTAACCTAAAAATAAAACCCACCCAATACACCCTTAAAAAATCCTAACACTAACCCCCGAAGATCCACTTACCGGGAGAAGTCTTCATCCAAGTGGCAAGATGTCCTCAACGAAGCCGGCAAAAGTGGTCCTCCAGACGGGCAGAAGTGGTCAGACGGGCAATCAGCCAATGGGATTGAACTTCAATTCTATTGACTTGACCTTAATTCGGATTGACTGATAGAATTCTATCAGCCTATCGGAATCTAAGGGACGCCATCTTGGATGACGTCACTTAAAGGTACCTTCATTCAGCAAGAAGACGTCGGAAGAAGAGGATGCTCAGCGCCGGATGTCTTGAAGATGGACCCACTCCGCGCCGGATGAAGATAGAAGATGTCGTCTGGATGAAGACTTCTGCCCGTCTGGAGGACCACTTCTGCCCATCTGGAGGACCACTTCTGCCGTCTTCGTTGAGGACATCTTGCCGCTTGGATGAAGACTTCTCCCGATAAGTGGATCTTCAGGGGTTAGTGTTAGGATTTTTTAAGGGTGTATTGGGTGGGTTTTATTTTTAGGTTAGGGCTTTGGGCCGCAATAGAGCTAAATGCCCTTTTAAGGGCAATGCCCATCCAAATGCCCTTTTCAGGGCAATGGGGAGCTTAGGTCTTTTTAAGTTAGGGTTTTATTTGGGGGGTTGGTTGTGTGGGTGGTGGGTTTTACTGTTGGGGGAAATGTTTGTATTTTTTTTTTTACAGGTAAAAGAGCTGATTTCTTTGGGGCAATGCCCTGCAAAAGGCCCTTTTAAGGGCTATTGGTAGTTTAGTTTAGGCTAGGTTTTTTTATTTTGGGTGGGCTTTTTTTATTTTGATAGGGCTATTAGATTAGGTGTAATTAGTTTAAAGATCTTGTAATTTGTTTTTTACTTTCTGTAATTTAGTGTTTGTTTTTTGTTGTAATTTAGCTAATTGTATTTAATTTAGGGAATTGTATTTAATTTAGGGAATTTATTTAATGTAGTGTAGTGTTAGGTGTTAGTGTAACTTAGGTTAGGTTTTATTTTACAGGTCAATTTGTATTTATTTTAGCTAGGTAGTTATTAAATAGTTAATAACAATTTAGTAACTATTCTACCTAGTTAAAATAAATACAAACTTGCTTGTAAAATAAAAATAAACCCTAAGCTAGATACAATGTAACTATTAGTTATATTGTAGCTAGTTTAGGGTTTATTTTATAAGTATTTAGTTTTAAATAGGAATTATTTAGGTAATAGATAGTAATTTGTATTTAGATTTATTTAAATTATATTTAAGTTAGGGGGTGTTAGGGTTAGGGTTAGATTTAGGGGTTAATAAATATAATATAGTGGCGGCGACGTTGGGGGCGGCAGAATAGGGCTTAATAAATGTAGGTAGGGGCGGCAGATTAGGGGTTAATAATATTTAACTAGTGTTTGCGATGCAGGAGTGTGGTGGTTTAGGGGTTAATATGTTTATTATAGTGGCGGTGACGTTGGGGGCGGCAGACTAGGGGTTAATAAATATAATGTAGGTGTCGGCGATGTTGGGGGCAGCAGATTAGGGGTTCATAAGTATGATGTAGGTGGCGGCGATGTCCGGAGCAGCAGATTAGGGGTTAATAAGTATAATGCAGGTGTCGGCGATGCCGGGGGCTGCAGATTAGGGGTTAATAAGTGTAAGATTAGGGGTGTTTAGACACAGGGTTCATGTTAGGGTGTTAGGTGTAAACATAAAATGTGTTCCCCCTAGGAATCAATGGGGCTGCGTTACTGAGATTTACGCTGCTTTTTGGCAGGTGTTAGACTTTTCTCGGCCGGCTCTCCCCATTGATGTGTATGGGGAAATCGTGCACAAGCACGTACAACCAGCTCTCCGCTGACTAAAGCAGCGCTGGTACTGGAGTGCGGTATGGAGAACAATTTTGCTCTACGCTCACTTCTTGCCTTTTAACACCGGGTTTGTAAAAACCTGTAATACCAGCGCTGTAGGTAAGTGAGCGGTGACAATAACGTGCAAGTTAGTACCGCACCCCTCATAACGCAAAACTCGTAATCTGGCCGATAGTTATTTAGAGTCAATAATGCAAGGATTAGATTCTCTAACAAATCAGAGCATGTCACTGTTGCATAAGAATGTCCTTTAAGACCATGGAAGAATTTTATACCATTAGTGAGGTATTACACTGACATCCCATTTAGTATAATTTTTTGATAATGTAAGTGCATCAATTAAGTCTCCACACTTTAATAATTCCTTCACCACATAGTTCTCTGTGGACGTGTCCATTACGTCTGGAATTATTTTAATATTCAGATGCTTAAAACAGAGCAATATTGAAACCTCATTCCCTATGAGGCATTCTTTTTTTGCCTTATCTATTAATTTCAAAGCAATTTTTTTTCCCAGTTGTTTAACATATTTAACAGTGGGAAAACTGCAATGTCTAATCACCTTTCCTATTTTATATTTTCAGAGGTCTTATGATTTATGTATCCATTTAAACCTTTAGGAACTTCATTTCCATTAGAAGCTACCTGTGTTGGTTAGCAATGAACATAAGGATTTTGCTGATTTTGGTATAGATAACTGACCACTTAGTGTTCTGATTACTGTGGATTTTGCTGCTGAATAGGCAGTGGTGTAGTAGTCGACATCCACTCTCTTTATTGTACAGACCAGACCAAGGACTTTTTGACTGCTGGATGTGCATGAAGAAAAAGACTTCACAACATAGGGGTAGATTTAACAAGCAGCGAATGCAGCTTTCTACGCCCATCGTTTCTGGCTGCTCCTTTACTTGTCCGCCACCTTTTAGGTGGCGGACTGCAATCATCCCAATTCGATACGATCAGGATGATTGACACCCCCTGCTACCGGCCAATCGGTGAGCAGAGGGGCAGCATTGCACAAGCATTTCACTAGAAATGTTTGTGCAATGTTAAATGCCGACAGCGTATACTGTCGGCATTTAGCGATGTCGGGCGGACATGATTCGCTACAGCGAATCATGTCCGCCCGGCACTTGTTTAATCGACCCCATGGTATTTGCTGTCATCCAAGCAAAATTATCATTTTCCTTATCCATTTCCTCAAGTAAAGAAGCTAAGACGACATCATCATCACCAAAATAAATCTTCAAAAATACCCAAGGAAGCGTTTAAACAACCAATTTATTGACACTGCAAGATTTGTCATAGCATACAATACAAAAGAAAGTCGTACATTAAAGGGACACAAAACCCAAAATTATTCTTTCATGATTCAAATAAAGCATACATTTTTAAACAATTTTACAATTTACTTCTGTTATTTAGTTTGCTTCATTCTCTTGGTATCCTTTGTTGAAGGAGTAGCAATGCACTACTGGGAGCTAGCTGAAAACATTGGCAAGCCAATGAAAACAGGCATATATGTGCAGCCACCAATCAGCAGCTACCTCCCATTTTCTGAGCCTGGCTTAGTGTGCTTTTCAACAAAGGATACCAAGAGAACTACACAAATTAGATAATAGAAGTAAATTAGAAAGTTGTTTAAAATTGTATGCTCTATCTGAACCATGAAAGAAAACTTTTGGGTTTTATGTCCCTTTAAGAACGGTAAAACAAATGCTTTAATACTATGCACACAATACAAAAATTTTAATACAAAACACAGCAGAAATAAACTAAATAAAGCTGACATTTCATTGTGTGCCTTATTGAACTGCATATTTCCTTCACTCTACATAAAATGTGAAGAATATCTATTAGCGAGCTACAGATTGTTAAACTGAAATATTTTCCTTTAATGACTCACATAAAAAACCTTGCAGACTTGGTAAACCTTGCTGTTAATACATTTAGATCTCTGTCACTAGTCTCTGCTTTATACTTATTACAGAAAACTTGTCCCAAAAATGTAAATTTGGTGTTATATACAAGTAGTCATCTGACATAGCAAAATTAAAACTTAAGATTAATTTAAAAAGTTAACTGTATCAGTGAAAATTCAAATTTCAAATGGTATAAACAGCAAACGAGCAAAAAAGGTGTTTAACATTAATGCAATGACCTTATACCAGCTGGAAATGACAACAATTCTCTTTCTGAAAGATACTGTGCAATTTACTAGGCGTGTTCTCAAACCGTCCAATCAGAAGTAAAAGGTGGAAAACCTACCATAAATGACCTCCTGATGCCAGACACTGAAACATAGGTTGTTTGTTTCATGTAATAGTACATACAAAACAAAATGCCTCTTTATGGGAATATATTCTGATTAAAAAGTGTCAACTGAAAACATTTAATTTAATATTGTATAGATAGATGGATAGATAGATAGATAGATAGATAGATAGATACTATCTATACTTTGTGTGGTTATCTCCCACAGTGTTAAAGGGACATTAAACACTAAATAAATGCTAGATAGAATGATGCATTCAAAGAAAGGATTAGACTGAGAATAATATGTAGAGCTTTTTTTAAAGTTCCATTAGCTGTTTAAATATTGACAAAATAAGTGTAAAGTTTTAGGGGCCGATTATCAAGCTCCGTATGGAGCTTGATGCCCCTTGTTTCCGGCGAGCCTGAAAGACCGCTGCTCCATAACTTGTCCGTCTGCTCTGAGTCCGCAGACAGAAATCAACCCAAACGAATACGATCGGGTTGATTGACACAGCTGCTAGCGTGAATCTGCAGGGGGCAGCATTGCACCAGCAGTTCACAAGAACTGCTGGTGCAATGATAAATGCCGACAGCGTATCATGTCCACTCGCACTATGATAAATATACCCCTTAGGCTCTAATGATCGAAAGTGCTGTGAGGCGGCAATATATTCAAAAGGGATCCAAAGCGATGTCGAAAAGTACCGACATTACTCTTTAAAGGCAACATTGCAGAGGGCATTTTACTATGCATCACAATGGGTGGTGATGTTGGTGAAATATTCCAAGCAGCATCGTCACAGACATTGGCGATATAAAGTAAAGGATCCCAAATAACTATACCTATGTACCCCTAAACCACCATAACCCACTACCCCAAACTAACCCTGCACAGATAAACCTCTAAACCGCCAATAGCCCAACGCAATAAACTTCCTAACCTATTAACCCCTAAACCTCTAATAGCCCACCGCAATAAACTTCCTTACGATTAACCCCTATACCACCAATAGCCCACCGCAAGCACCCCATAGACTACTTAACCCCTACATTTCTACAGCAATCATCTGCTATTGAAAGGGACATCTTACCCTTATTTTGAAAATGACTAATGGGTTTAAGTGGGTCTGTGGGAAAGTTCACCTCTGAAAACTGAAGGTTGATATTTTCACAAACATACCATGCTTGCACATGCCGGTTGCATATTGCAAAGTTGTGGGATGTGGTAGCCACTGTGTCAAAAAACACACACACTTCTATTTATGTGTTCAGGAGACATGGGATATATTTTAATTAGCCATTTTTTCTTCTTACCCCTACATACATAAAATGAAGAGCAATGATTTTGCACTCTAATTAATTTTATTCAAATTCTGCTTTTAAAATGATTAATACTGATAAATAATTGGTATTTAAATAATCAAGCTATGGCTTTAAAAAAATAAAGTTTACTTTGCTAAAAATGTTGCATAATATGGGGAGGAAATCACATTCATTGGATTAAACCTTGATAGCGAAAATTACAATTTAAAAAAGGCATAGGGGCATATGTATCAAGCTCCGATTGAAACAGCAGTTATGAAGCAGCGGTCACAAAGACTGCTGCTCCATAACCTGTCCGCCTGCTCTGAGCAGGCGGACACACATCGCCGGAAATCAACCCGATCGAATACGATCGGGTTGATTGACACCCCCCTGCTGGGGGCGGCGTTGCACCAGCAGCTCTTGTGAGCTTCTGGTGCAATGCTGAATACGGCAAGCGCATTGCTCGCCGTATTCAGCGAGGTCTGGCGGACCTGATCCGCAGTGTCGGATCAGGTCCGCCAGACCTTGATAACTAGAGGCCATTATCTGAAACTGGTGCTGAAAAAGAAGTATGAAAATCTTTCTGGCCTTCAGCAGTAGAAACAATTCTCACTAGATGGTTAAAGCACTGGCAGCTATATGATATAGGTACATGTGTAAACTTTTTGAGGCAGATGATTTATGATTCATCTATATAAAAGTTTAGTCAGGTTTGTAAAGCCTGTACACTACTTCTAGACAGCAATAATGGTAAATGGGTTTGCACACACTTTGCAGATAGACTGCACAAAGGCTGCAACCAATAGACACCTATGCAGCCCCATAATTGACTATAATACAGACCCTATCTATAATATAAACCCTGGTAATTATGGTAATGTCTTTGTAGAAAAAAGCTGAACTGCTGCCCCATCTCTTTAATGTTTTTAGAGAATGAGTGTTCTGCTTAGTGTAAGAGCTCATTAATAAACATCTCAGATCTGAACCTGAATTACCTCAAAACACACAATTACTCTTTCCTGACATCTCTATTACAGAGTTCTACTGCTGTTACATTGTCATGATCTGAAAACATCAAGGCCAAAGAATACCATCTTTTTTTTTTGCTGCTCACAGCTTTATGGTGTTTCGAGATTAGAAAAAAAACCATATTAACTATTTTTGTAGTCTGTTAAAAGTTGGCTTGCTATGACTGCTGACAAAAGCAAAGACGTTGAATTTTTTACAAATTTTTTTATGTCAAAGGACATTCTTTTCATTACCGCCTCTCACAGAAATGTATTCCATGAATCAACCATTCTTTCTGTAAAGAAGTGCTTCCTCAAGTTGCACCTGAACCAATTTGAGATTACGAGACTCCTTGTTCTGGTGTTACTCTTTTTATGAACAATATCAGTGTCTATACTATCACCTTTGTAAAAAATAGTTTATTTTCTATCACCTTTTAAAGTGAATGTAAAATTTGATGCTAAAGTGCCCGATTTTTAAAGGGACAGTCAACACCAGAATTGTTGTTGTTTTAAGAGATAGTTAATCCCTTAATTAGCAATTCCCCAGTTTTGCATAACCAACACAGTTATAATTATGCACGTTTTACCCCTGTAATTACCTTGTATCTAAGACTCAGCAGACTGCCCCCTTATTTCAGTTCTTTTGACAGACTTGCATTGTAGCCAATCAGAGCTGTCTCCATGGTAAATTTACGTGAATGAGCTCAATGTTATCTATATGAAACATGTGAACTAATACCCTCTTGTGGTGAAAAACTATCAAAATGCATTTAGATTAGAGGCAGCCTTCAAGGTCTAATAAATTAGCATATGAACCTCCTAGGTTTAGCTTTCAACTAAGAATCCCAAGAGAACAAAGCAAAATTGGTGATAAAAGTAAATTGGAAAGTTGTTTAAAATTACATGCCCTATTTGAAACATGAAAGTTTTTTTGGACTTGTCTGTCCCTTTAAAAAGTTGATTAAAAACAGGGGCACTTTAATTCATCAAAATTTACATTTCACTTGTGTTGTGAAAAAATACTTACCTTTTAAACTTGACAGCCGCTCCAGCTTCCTCCGCCCGTCGCAAAGCCTCTTGCTGGGTCTAAAATGAGGAATCCGGCTTCCTCCAATAATGGCTTTGAATCAGACACTGATTCCCCCGGGGGGAAGCCGTGATTGGAGGATGACGATCTATCATTTCTGACATCAGAAATTACTTTGTGGCGATCTGAGGAAGCTGGAGCGGCCGTCAAGTTTAAAGGTAAGTATTTTTTCACAACGAGTGAAATGTAAATTTTGATGAATTAAAGTGCACCTGTTTTTAATCAAATTTTTTAAAACCGGGCACTTTAGCATCAAAATTTACATTCACTTTAATTCATTCTCTTCTATAAACTATACATGTAAAGGTTTTAGAGTCTTCCTTTGTAAATTCTAATTTCTATACAATGTACCTCCCTTTTAACTAGTTTATTTAAATGTTTTTAGACATACATTCTCCAGAACTGTACATAATTGCAAGATCAGGCCTAACTAGTTAGTAAAGGGACAGTAAGCCCCTTGTAAAAACTATTCTGCAGTAGATGAGTTTGAAAATGTTTTGAATGCAACAAGACCTTATTTACTGTAAATTCCACTCACCACTTGTGACTTGTCTTATTCAGTGGAACCAATCTGGACTCGTAACTGGAGAAGAAAAGCCTAGACATGGTCATTATATTAGCAAAATCCCCATTGTTGCACAGTTCTTTATCAGATAACTGCTGGAGGCAATTAGTGACAGATATTTTGCAGACTTTTTGTACTACACATTATTTAATATATTATGTTAAAAACCTTTAAACTCTTTTGTTATTGGTTTGTCAGATAAGCTCACAGAGGGTGCCACAATGTCTGTAAGCCCAGCTTCTCCACCCTAACACATAAATCAACCCTCTACTGTCAGCTGTTTCTATTTGCATTTTAAGATAGAATCACTTAATTTTTTTTTACTACAGCTGAGCTTTAGTTTTAGCTCTTAGACACGAAATATGCATTTTGGAAATATTGACACTAAAGTCAAAATTAAACTTTCATGATTCAGATAGCGCATGCAGCTTTAAAATACTTTCCAATGTACTTCTATTATCAAATTGTTTACAGTCTTTTTATAGAAAATCTATTAAGAGGTTCAAAGAAAAACAGAAAAATAAACAAAACTTAATTTTAAGAAATGATCAGCTTCAATGTAATGTGTGTGTGAGAGTGTGTGTGTGAGAGTGTGTTTGTGAGAGTGTGTGTGTGTGAGTGTGTGTGTGTGTGAGAGAGTGTGTTTGTGAGAGTGTGTGTGTGTGAGAGAGTGTGTGTGAGAGTGTGTGTGTGTGTGAGAGTGTGTGTGAGAGAGAGTGTGTTTGTGAGAGTGTGTGTGTGTGAGAGAGTGTGTGTGAGAGTGTGTGTGTGAGAGTGTGTGTGTGTGTGAGTGTGTGTGAGAGTGTGTTTGTGAGAGTGTGTGTGTGTGAGAGAGTGTGTGTGAGAGTGTGTGTGTGTGTGAGTGTGTGTGTGTGAGTGTGTGTGTGTGAGTGTGTGTGTGAGAGTGTGTGTATGTGTGAGTGTGTATGTGTGTGTGAGAGTGTGTGTGTGTGTGTGTGTGTGTGAGAGTGTGTGTGTGAGTGTGTGTGTGAGTGTGTGTGAGAGTGTGTGTGTGAGTGTGTATGTGTGTGTGTGAGAGTGTGTGTGTGTGTGTGTATACACACAAATTAAAATATATTTTTTTTTTAAAAGGAAACCTATATTACTTTTTTTGTTTACATTTTACATTAATCCAAATAAAAGCAGTATGGTTGATCAAAAAACCTTGCAGATAAACTGTGTACTTTAGAATCTGATGATTTCTGAGGATGGGTTTTCATAGATTCAATCCCCCCCTCTGAAACGGTGGTGGAAGGTATGTCCTTTAATTTCATGCTAGAACATATACATGCATTATTATGATATTGAGTGCTCTGGAGGTGAATTGCACTTCTAAGAAGCCACCTGTCAAAAGAATTGACAAATTCTTTAAATCGACTCCTAAACAGCCTTCTACATTGAGCTTGATTCTGATGCTGAGCTTGTGACTAATGGAATGGAATGAAATAAACTAGGTATACCCATTATTCTGTCTACCAAATTCAAGGCCATGTTCCCTTTACCCTCTGCAAAACTGTAGGTGTTGGAAACAATTCCTAACAATTTCTGAAGAGCAATATCGAATCTAGGTCAGCAGACTACTATTCCCTCTTTCAAGGTTTCTAGACTTTCATAGATTATCCTTTCAGCGGGCAGGATGTATATTCACCCAGCTGTCAGTTTAGCTTGTGTTGCTGCACCTTCTGCGGTCTGGTGTGACAACCTTTTCAGAGCTCATATCTAATGAAGCACCCCTGGAAGAGATCTAGGATCATTTGGAATTCATAAGGACCGCCTAATAACAACTTTATTTGGGATGCAGCAATGGAAATGAACCTCATTAAAGGGGCATGAAACCTATTATTTTTTTTCTTTCATGATTCAGATAAAACATACAATTTTAAACAACTTTCCATTTGACTTCTATTACCTGATATGTTTTGTTTACTTAGTATCATTTGTTGAAAACTGTCCCTAGGTAGGTTTAGGAGATGCTGATTAGTGGCTGCAAATAAATGCCTAATGTTATTGGCTCACCCCAGGTGTTCAGCTAGCTCCCAGTAGTGCATTGCTGCTGCTTTAACAAAGGATACTAAGAGAATAAACCTAATTTGATAATATAAGTATTTTGGTAAGATGTATAAATTGTATGCACTATCTGACTCATGATTTTTTTTTAATTTCATGTCCCTAATGTGAAGAGCACTACAGACATATTTTTTTAAATCTTGTTTTTGCTCTACTTTCAGGGTAAAATCCAATTTGCCCCAGGACTAGATGCAACTATTGTCATGGTCACTGAGGGTAAGGGAGCCTTCTTGCTGCAAGACAAAAATCTTAGGCCTTCCAGACATTTTCATTTCCTTCTGCAGTCTAAAACCAAAAAAACTGCTTCTTCCTCAACCAAAGGATTGGGTTCACCCAAGTCTTCTTGGAATTTTCTTGAATCTGTTTTGTGAGACTTGGGAGAGACCCACAAGAAAGATTCCTCCTGTCTTAAGTTCCTGAAGATCCTTTTGAGGCCAAAGCCTGGATTGTGTAGCAAATTTTGAAATAATGGGAGAGATTGCTCCAGCTCCCACAACAAAACAAAACCAACCCTTTTCATAGTACCAAATAAAGAGGGTACCTTTCCTATCCTGGATCTGGAAACTCTGAATACATTTCAGAAGGTTCCTACTTTCAAGATGGAGGCTATCCATACTATTTTTCTTTAGTGCAGTTTATGTCTATCATCAACTTAAAGGGACACTCAAGTTTTATTAAATTTTCATGATTCAGATACAGCATGTAATTTTAAACAACTTTCCAATTTACTTCTATTAAAAAAAAATGTGCACAGTCTTTTATATTTACACTTTTTGAGTCAACAGCTCTTACTGAGCATGTGCAAGAACTCACAGACTATACGTATATGCATTTGTGATTGGCTGATTGCTATCACATGGTTCAGGGGGAGTGGAAATATACATAACTTTGAAATGTGTTAGAAAAAAATCTACTACTCATTTGAAATTCAGAGTAAATGCTATTGTATTGTCTTGTTATCTTGCATTTGTTGATTATGCAAATTTACTGTGTTTACTGGTCCTTTAAAACTTTTTTATTTGCATATTTCTGTTCACAGAGGTCACGCAAACTATCTATTTCTAAAAAGGCATTACTAGTTTGTGGAGCTGCGATTTGGTCTTCCCACAGCCCATAGAGTATTTACCAAAGTTCTATGGGGCTTATTGAGCACAATGCTAGCTCAGGCATCGCAGAAGCACCCCAATTACATAACATTCTGGTGCCAGCACCCTCTCTGCAGCAGGTTGAGAAACACATAGGCACTTTTCTTCAGCTGCTTTGCAATCATGGTTGGTGCATTAACTTGTCAAAAAGTTGTAGCCCAAATGGTGGCTGCTTCAATTGCAGTTACCTTTGCCAGGTTTCATCTCCGACCTCTACAGTTGTCTTGGCTCAAACAATGCAATGGAGATTACTAGGACCTGTCTCAAAAGGTCATATTAGATAAGGATCCAATGCAGTCTCTGACGTGGTAGCAGACCCACCAATCTCTTGTACAGGAGGCCTAATTTCTTTGGCCATTCTTGATTGTGATAATGACAGACGCCAGCCTAAAGGGTTGATGAACAGTCTGGGGGGGGGGGGGGGCTCTGACAGTGCAGGGAGTTTGGTCTCCTTGGGAAGAAAGAAAAGGAAAATAGAAAGCAGCGCTTCACATAAAAAATAACAATATTACCACTGGTCTTATATACAGACTTATCCTCTGTGAAACAAAGAGGGATACAGGTGTTTCCACCCACAGGTAATGTTCTTTGCAACTCGATCCTAATGCAGCCACTCTCGTCCTGTGTCTCTCTCCCCACACTGGATAATGACGTAATACAAAGAAGTTGTGAAATAAGAACAGCGCAGAAGAACCGAGATTCAAGGTAGTAGTTTTATTGTCACATATATAAGACACTGTACAATTCCTACTTACAAACGGTAGGTTTTAAAAGAGCCTTTCACAATCTATGATGTGAACAATTCTTTAATCCAAGAGCAAGGAAGACCACAGCCGACTCGTATGTCTCACTTTTCATCTGAGCACTTGCACGCAGCTTAGATCACAATGGGCGGCTTTGTCCAAACCCTTCTTTAAAACATGTAGATAGCTTGACGCGTTTCCCCCGGTGTACGCCCGGGCTTTATCAAGAGCAAGATAATATGCTGTGTAGAGTGTTCATATTTAAAGCCGGTGCTTCCACCTGATTGGATACTGATACACACCAATCCGGATGCGTTCTACATACACACCCTTGTGAACAGCGGATTGACTATTTCAACCGTAAAGGCAATTATTACATGTTATATACTAAATCACAGGATAACAATTGATTATACTCAGTGGTACAATTGAGCGCAAACTGCATATATTTACAGAGACCATTAGGGTACAAAATTATTAGAGCACACAATTAGGAATATAAATACTAAAAAATTGCATATAATGGTTGTGTAAAAAACACATATGCATATGATAGTAGTTTAAAAACAATTCAAAAAACTCATCCTGAGTACAGCGATAAAATATAATATATTAAAATAAAAATATTATATACAAAAAGATGATATACAAAAAAATGATATAAAGAAAAAATAAAAAATAAATCCACAAATACACATCTAAAAATACATTTTGAATACATCACAAATAAATTAGGAACTTGGAAGATAAAAATATTCACAGTATACTGAATATTGATGTGAATCCTGTAACGATAAAAAATGCACATAAGTAAATTCATGTTGTTATACAAACATTATTGCACAAATATGTAATCCTATGGAAAAATTCTTTATAAAACAGGAGAAGAGGTTCATAGACTCTAATACAACAACAACACCTTTACAAAATTAAAAATGGTTTTGAAAAACACAGTGTACCCAATCATTTTTTATTGGTCCATGGCAGTAACCCGAGAGGTCTAGAAGTACAAATAATAGACTGGATACCACCTAGTTATCCTAATAGATTGAGAACCCTAAGACAACGAGAAACTGAATGGATTTATAAGTTAAAGAGTTTCTGTAAACTTAGAAAGGCGGACCTATATCATTGCTTCTGGAGTTGTTATAAAATTAAGAAATTTTGGTATAAGGTAAATTACTGGCTAAATAAAGTAAATCATGATCAATTTAAAATAATAGAGAACCATGTTTTCTTTTTACTAGATAATCATAAAGAGAGTCAAGTACGAAATACCCGCCAGCTCAATGCTGTAATAATGGTATGCAGATTATTGATCTTGAAATACTGTAAATCCAAAAAGGCGCCCAACATGGCAGAATTTAAACAGAAATTACAAAATTTGATTATTATGGAACAAATGGATACTTCCATCAATTCTGAACCACAAATTAAGCGTTTTTTCCTTAAATGGAAGAACATTATTCTCGCATACCCTATAGAAACTCAAAAACAACTCATTACTCCCTTTAAGGGTACCTTATATTTAGAGCTTGCTATTGCTGAGCATGAATTACCGTATGTATAGTGGTTTGAGGAGGACTTGATGGGCATCGGAGTGTGTAGAGGAACACTATAACACAGAGGGAGGAGAGGAGGGGGGGGAGAGAGGAGAAAGAAAGAAATTTTTTTCTGTTTTGTTTTGTTTTGTTTTGGTTTGGTTTGGTTTGGTCTGGTTTGCAATATATATGTTTATACAAGTAAGGAAAATAATCCAGCAATATGTACAATGCAATGCTGCTTAGGAATTATTTGATGATGTTAATGCATTGCCATATCTTTTTTCCACGTCTAATTTTCTTTTCTTCTTTTGTATTATTTTCATGACACCCTGCGTGGTGTGGTAAAATATAGAAATGAACGATGGTATAGATTGCTGGATATAAATAAAAATTTAAATGAAAAAAAAAGTTAAAGAGTTTGAATCCTTCAGGTCTCAACATTGATTTAGATGTACAGGCCTTTCTTTGAATAATTGTGGTTTTTAAGTTATAATAATTGTACATGGGTCTTTTAATCTTTTAATGTCTCAATAGAATCTATTTGTTGTATTAGAGTCTATGAACCTCTTCTCCTGTTAGTTTTATAAAGAATTTTTCCATAGGATTACATATTTGTGCAATAATGTTTGTATAACAATATGAATTTACTTATGTGCATTTTTTATCGTTACAGGATTCGCATCAATATTCAGTATACTGTGAATATTTTTATCTTCCAAGTTCCTAATTTATTTGTGATGTATTCAAAATGTATTTTTAGATGTGTATTTGTGGATTTATTTTTAATTTTTTCTTTATATCATTTTTTTGTATATCATCTGAGTATAATCAATTGTTATCCTGTGATTTAGTATATAACATGTAATAATTGCCTTTACGGTTGAAATAGTCAATCCGCTGTTCACAAGGGTGTGTATGTAGAACGCATCCGGATTGGTGTGTATCAGTATCCAATCAGGTGGAAGCACCGGCTTTAAATATGAACACTCTACACAGCATATTATCTTGCTCTTGATAAAGCCCGGGCGTACACCGGGGGAAACGCGTCGAGCTATCTACATGTTTTAAAGAAGGGTTTGGACAAAGCCGCCCATTGTGACCTAAGCTGCGTGCAAGTGCTCAGATGAAAAGTGAGACATACGAGTCGGCTGTGGTCTTCCTTGCTCTTGGATTAAAGAATTGTTCACATCATAGATTGTGAAAGGCTCTTTTAAAACCTACCGTTTGTAAGTAGGAATTGTACAGTGTCTTATATATGTGCCAATAAAACTACTACCTTGAATCTCGGTTCTTCTGCGCTGTTCTTATTTCACAGCTCCTTGGGAAGAAAGGCTACCAATAAACATCCTAGAACTCAACGCAATCTTCAGGTCCATACAGAGTTAGCCTAATCTCAGAAAAGAATCATTCATTCAATTTCAGTCAAACAATGTCACAGCAGTGGCTTATGTATACCATCAAGGGGAACTCCCATGAAAGCATATAATCAGATAAGGGGCTATGCCACAATTGTTGATTTCAACCATCCACATCATGGGAATGAACAATTGGGAGGCAAACTTTCTCTGTCGCCAGCATCTTCACTCAGGAGAGTGGTCTCTGAACCATTAGGTCTTTGATCAGATAGTGAGATGTTGGGGATTACCAGAGATTAATTTTATGGCTTCTCACTTGAATCACAAGCTACCACGATATTGTGCTTGGTCTCAGGATCCTTTAGGCAGATCTAGTCGATGCCATAGTGGTCCCCATTTGTGTTGCTATACAGATAGCCAGAATAACACAAGAATGAGCTTTAGGGATTCTGATTGCTCCAGCTTGGCTATGCACAACTTGGTTGGAAGACCTCTTACCCGCCTCAGCAGCTTTCTCTCACACAGGAACTTCTTTTTCAAGGTCAATTTCTTTATCAGGATTTCATAGCCGGACGATTGAACACCTAGTTTTGTCTAACAGAGGTTTGTCCAATAAGTTGGTCATTGATACCTTAATTCTGGCAAACAAACCTGTCACCAGATATATCTATATTAAGGTGTTAAAAAGCTTTTTGTCTTGGTGTAAAAAAAGTAATACCATTAAAATTATTTTCCTAGAGTGCTTCAAAATGACTTGGAGAAAGGTTTATCAACAAGTTCTCTTAAGGGTCAGACTTTGGTCTTATCTGTTCTTTATCATAAGGAAACTGCCAAAACTCCTGATAATCAGACCATTGTTCAGGCTTTGATAATAATTATCAGTATAAACAACAAGTCCAGCCACAGGCGAAACAATTTAATCCTTTATCTTTGTTTTCTTTATTTCTTCAAAATATGTTTGATTCACCTTGACCGTTATGAAGAAATAAAGGATTAAATTGTATTGCCTGTGGCTGGACTTGTTGTTATACTGCTATATGAGTGACCGGCTTTCACCCATCCATGCCTACAGGTGGGGAGCTGCTGCCCAAATCAACTTATAAGTGGATTTGATAAGTATTAAGCTTGTGATTGAACCAGATACTCCTCCTTGCAGTCTGAATCTGGTTCTGAGGTTCCATCAAGCCCTCCAGTTGCACCTATTCATGGGTTAGATCTTCAGCTTGTATACTAGAAAATTCTTCTTGGGCCTACTGTAAAGAATCGTCCATAGACCAAATATGGTCTTCTTTGCAACCTTTCACTAAATATTACCACTTTGACGTGTATGCTTCTTCTGAGGCTGCTTTTGGCAGGAAAGTACTGCTAAACACCTGCCTGTTCAGTTACATACCTGCCTTAACTATATCCCCCCCACAGACATTTATGGTGGTTTAGTTGACTTCACTGCTTGGGTATAAGATCCGAAATGTGATGATCTTGTGGACTCTTAAGAAAGAAAACAAAAGTAATACTTACCTGATAAATTAATTTCATGATGGTAATGAGACAAACCCCTGTTTTCTATACAGTTGGACTTCATTTGACCCTGCTTTTATGGTTTCCTCCTCTACTTGGCCAGATTTATGACTGAGGGATTCCGGGAGATTGGGAGGGATTAAAGATATGGTATGTAGGGATGATTTTCCTCCAACTAGTAGACTGGAGTATAATCCCACCTGTGGACTCTCACCATCATGAAGAAAATTCATTTATCACATAAGCATAAATTTAGTTTTTATTAAAAAAAAATCAAACTAGCTTAAAATTAGTACAAATTTGATCAAGACAACTGAATTATTTTAATAAATAAAATAAAATATTTAAGCAATGGTGGGAACACATTAAAATAGCCTCAATGCTTAGAAGAAGTTTTAATTAAAATATATTGTATATTTATTTTTTGAAAGCTAAATATCTAATATATACAAAACTGAGAAAAAGCAGATAATCTACTGTGTATTAGATGCAAAAATATATAATGAAGTTATGCTTATTTATTAACAATTGTGATGTATATTAAGTTATAATGAAAAAAAATAGTATTACTTAGCATAGTTGCATATACTGCATTCCCAAACTAAAGACACGTTTAAGTATTTCCTGATTTATGTTTCCTTAAACAGTCATGCACCTATGGTCATGCAAACAAACATGACACTTTACACAAGAAGACTTCTAAAAGCTTGGTCACGTAGTGATGTTAAAAATCGTTGTTTTCAGGAGCCTTGCCACGGAAATATTTGAAGATTCTTAAATGTTTAAAGACTTGTACATCAGAAGCCCTCAAAGTTACCTCAGGCTTTATTTAACATTTTTTTCATGGCAACTCCATTTGCATTCTTAAAGGGACAGTCTACACCAGAATTTTTATTGTTTAAAACGATAGCTAATCCCTTTATTACCCATTCCCTAGTTTTGCACCACCAACACAGTTATATAAATACACTTTTTACCTCTGTGATTACCTTCTATCTAAGCCTCTGCAAATTGCAAATTATTTCAGTTCTTTTGACAGAAATCCATTTTAGCCAATTAGAGCTGGCTTACCTGAACTCCACGTGCGTGAGCACAGTGTTATCTATATGACACACATGAACTAACACCCTCTAGTGGTGAAAAACTGTCAAAATGTCGGCCTTCAAGAGCTTAGAAATTAGCCTATGAACCTCCTAGGTTTAGCTTTTAACTAAGAATACCAAAAGAACAAAGCAAAATTGGTGATAAAAGTACATTTGAAAATTGTTTAAAATTACATTCTCTATCTGAATCATGAAAGTTTATTTTGGACAAGACTGTCCCTTTAAAACAGATATATTCTATATCTTTTTTGGTTCTTACAACACACATAATATATATCATACTCTTTTTTTTCATCTCATATCTGCATTTACTACTCATTTAGGCAATCAATAAGGCCACAAAATTTACTTTATCAATGGGTCATTGGTAGGGTTGCCATATTGCCACTTATGAAAAATACATATGTCAGGAGCTGTTTCACCCCTTAATGACCGAGGACGTACGCCACACGTCCTCAGAAAAAAGGCAGTTAACGCCTGAGGACGTGTGGCGTACGTCCTCGGTTTGGAAAGCAGCTGGAAGCGATCCTCATCGCTTCCAGCTGCTTTCCGGTTATTGCAGGATGCCTCAATATCGAGGCATCCTGCAATAACAATTTGTACCCCTCCGGTGCAGAGAGAGCCACTCTGTGGCCCTCTCTACACCGGCCATCGATGGCCGCAATCGTTGGTGGGTGGGAGCTGCAGTGGGAGGCGGGTGGGCGGCCATCGATGGCTTCAGATACACAGAGGGGGGCGGGATCGGGGGCGGGAGAGTCAGGGGCGCGCACAGACACGCGCGCGTGCACGTGGGATCGGTGGGCGGGCGCATGCACGGGAGGGAGCGGGTGGGAACCGCTTACACTACAGAAATAATTATGTAGTAAGTGGGAGGAAGAGGGGGAGTAAATGCCCCCAAAAACTAATCTAAGGGATCTGGGAGGGGGTGGGGGTAGGGGTTGGTCGTGGGGAAGCTACACTACAGCAAAATGTAAAAAAAATAAATACAAAAAGAGGAAAAAATGTTGTTAACTGGGTACTGGCAGACAGCTGCCAGTACCCAAGATGGCCCCCAATAAGGCAGGGGGGGGTTAGAGAGCTGTTTTTGGGGGGGATCAGGGAGGTTGGGGGCTAAGGGGGGATCCTACAAAGTAGCATATGTAAATATGCTAAAGATGTATTTAAAAAAAAAAAAAAAAAACTTTTATTTTAGTACTGGCAGACTTTCTGCCAGTACTTAAGATGGCGGGGACAATTGTGGGGTGGGGGAGGGAAGGGAGCTGTTTGGGAGATATCAGGGGGTCTGATGTGTCAGGTGGGAGGCTGATCTCTACACTAAAGCTAAAATTAACCCCGCAAGCTCCCTACAAACTACCTAATTAACCCCTTGACTGCTAGCCATAATACATGTGTGATGCGCAGCAGCACTTTGCGGCCTTCTAATTACCAAAAAGCAACCCCAAAGTCATATATGTCTGCTATTTCTGAACAAAGGGGATCCCAGAGAAGCATTTACAACTATTTGTGCCATAATTGCACATGCTGTTTGTAAATAATTTCAGTGAGAAACCTAAAATTGTGAAAAATTTAGCGTTTTTTTTAATTTGATTGCATTTGGCGGTGAAATGGTGGCATGAAATATACCAAAATGGGCCTAGATCAATACTTGGGGTTGTCTACTACACTACACTGAAGCTAAAATTAACCCTAGAAGCTCCCTACATGCTCCCTAATTAACCCCTTCACTGCTGGGCATAATACACGTGTGGTGCGCAGTCGCATTTAGCAGCCTTCTAATTAGTAAAAAGCAAAACCAAAGCCATATATGTCTGCTATTTATGAACAAAGGGGATCCCAGAGAAGCATTTACAACCATGTATGCTATAATTGCATAAGTTTTTTGTAAATAATTTCAGTGAGAAACCTAAAGTTTGTGAAAAAAATTGTGAAAAAGTGAACATTTTTTTTTATTTGATCGCATTTGGCGGTGAAATGATGGCATGAAATATACCAAAATGGGCCTAGATCAATACTTTGGGATGTCTTCTAAAAAAAAATATATATACATGTCAAGGGATATTCAGGGATTCCTGAAAGATATCAGTGTTCCAATGTAACTAGCGCTAATTTTGAAAAAAAGTGGTTTGGAAATAGCAAAGTGCTACTTGTATTTATGGCCCTATAACTTGCAAAAAAAGCAAAGAACATGTAAACATTGGGTATTTCTAAACTCAGGACAAAATTTAGAAACTATTTAGCATGGTTTTTGTTTGGTGGTTGTAGATGTATAACAGATTTTGGGGGTCAAAGTTAGAAAAAGTGTGTTTTTTTCTATTTTTTCCTCATATTTTATAAAAAAGTTTACAGTAAATTATAAGATATGAGGAAAATAATGGTATATTTTGAAAGTCCATTTAATGGCGAGAAAAACGGTATATAATATGTGTGGGTACATTAAACGAGCAAGGGGAAAATTACAGCTAAACACAAACACCGCAGAAATGTAAAAATAGCCTTGGTCCCAAACGGACAGAAAATGGAAAAGTGCTGTGGTCATTAAGGGGTTAAAGAAATGTTTGAATAATGTTCCATTATAAGGACCCTGATATATGTTTTTCTGATATGTGTCCCCCCTCAAAGCGGCAATATGGCAACCGTAGTCATTGGTATCACCCAGATAACTAAGGTAAACAAAATATTAGGGGCTTAAAAGGACAGTAAATACTTTTTAAATACAAGATATTTCTGTTGTGCGTCTTTAATGCAATTACCTTTCAACTTCACCCACCACTTGCTTTAGCTGGAGTAGTCAATCTAGGCTTTAGTTAGCAGACAACAAGGCTAGCCACCATCATAATGTTAGTATGGAATGCATTGTTTTGCAGTTGTTATCAGTTAAAACCAATTAGGACATATATGTAGTAGGGTTATCCTTGAGATGTCATCAGGGTGCGTTTCAAGTTCTACCTTTTAGAAAAGCGTTAATTTTCAAAGCTAAATTACATGAAAAGGGGGAAAATAAAAAATTTAAGTATATTGCATAGATGGTTTATAACACATAACTAAATATTTTATTTAAAAATTGACTGTCCTTTTAAATATGCCTTTTAGTATGTGCTAATACTAAAGGTTCTACTTTAAAATGACAGTGACATTAACAAAAAGGAGAGATAAGATTTTTAACAGTAAAGAGGCAAATGCATAGAGAGAGATGGAAAAAACTAAATGTACTGTGAGGTGAGAGAAAAGTTAGGAAGAAGTATAAAATACATCTCTCTTTCATTACATAAATCAGATTAAATAATTCAATAGGTATTTATAGATAATGCCAATAAATAGATATACATCACCATTTCTTTATATGTACTTCATAGAAACAATGAGATAAATGTTGTATTCTATAACTACACTATGGGGACGATTTACTATGCAGCGTATGCTGCAGCTTCCGCACGAGCCTTCAGGCTCACCGGAAACAGGAGTCAAGAAGCAGCGGTCCTAAGAGGCTTCGGACAGCAATCATCCCGATCGGCCGATTGTGCAGGGGCAGCATTGCACAAGCATTTCACTAGAAATGCTTGTGCAATGATAAATGCCAACAGCGTATAAGCACATTCATAAATCGGCCCCTTTAAATAAATGCACAATGGATTATTTTATTTGAACTTCTGAGTATTTATACCTAAACAAGTAATGGAAAATACTATACAGTTCAAGTAGTTTTATTGTTCTCTGTGCCAGAGAATACTTATTCAAGGACATCAAGAGAACATTAGCTATTTCTCTGCTCTGTTGTATTTGTATTTAAAGCGCTATTTTTTATTTTTATTTTTTTTTATTTGATGAAAGTCAAATCATTTTTTTTTATTAAGCAGTGGATTAGGGGTTTTTTTTTAAAATAATCTCCTTTCTACAAAAATTGCAAAGATCACTTTAATACTAATAAAATTATTGTCAACCACAAAAAAAAAAATAACCTCTTTTTCAGGAATTTTGAAGTTTGCTATTTTAAAATTTACAATAAAAAATATACAGTGAAACAGCAGTAAACCCCCATAACCAAGTAATAGAAAGAGGCATTTATATTGTCTGCTAAACTCTTTTTTTTAATTCTTAAACATCATTATGGCAAGCCTTTGCATTACCTTTTGGATAACCGCAGACTTTGTTAAAGCAATGAATACTTAGGGCCTTATTATGAAAAACTCGCCAGCATGGTGACAACTCACACAAACTTATTTTATCATTATATTGTAATGTTAGTGCCTCTCCTTCACACGAAGAAGCATGTACAGCAAAATAAACAGCTCTCAAGCTAAAAATTGTCTTCCGTAGATAATCTCACCAGATGAGAGCGCTTTAGAGAACTGGACCCTTAGTAATGCACAGCAAAATCAAAATAAATCCTTTTCCAGTCTATCCAAAACTTATTTAATGGGACATGTTAAAATTCTGAATTACTTTAAAGTGATGCAGGATATCTGTAAAAATTTGACTAGAACATATCACATAAGTATCTCTATGTAAAAGAAGGAAGATGTTTAACCTAAAAAATCCTCAGTAGCCACTTTAGGGACTTTAAAGTGAAAGTAAATTAAATTAATCCATATTGTCTCCAGATGTAAGTCTTGTTATAATAAATAAAACCGATAAGTTTTTTAAAAAAAATATGATCAATACATGTTCTAAAAGATCTATTTTATAATCGCGTTTGTAACGCGTCCATCACTGTCGCCAGTTGCGCACACATCCTCAAAGGAATGCCTGTGCGCGCAGCCAAAAGAATCCACCTGGATGCAGCTGGTGGATTCCAAAAATGGCAGGGTGGTTAAAGAATCCGGATTCTTTCATCACCCTGCCATTTTCGGAATCCACCTGGGTGCAGCGTAGGCAAACGGAGCATTAATAAAAAACAAGTAACTGCCCTCACGAAATAATAAAAAAACCTAACCGCCAGCACAAAGTATGACACAAAAAAAAACTAACCGCCCACATGAAGTATTAATAAACACCTAAACCTCCAATCCCCCCAAAATAATAAAGTAATTAACCCCTAATCTGCAAATTAAACAACGTAAATAACATAATTAAAATAGTAACCCCTAAACCGGCAACCCCCCACATCGCAATAAACTGAATTAACCTATTAACCCCTAAACCACCAACCCCCCACATTGCAATACACCTAATTAATCTATTAACCCCTAAACCGCCAAACCCCCACATTGCAATAAACCTAATTAACCTATTAACCCCTAAACCGCCAAACCCCCACATCGCAATAAACCTAATTAACCATTAACCCCTAAACTGCCAAGCCCCCACATCGCAATAAACCTAATTAACGTATTAACTTCTAAACCGCCAACCCCCACAACGCAAATAACTAATTTAATTACTAAGCTCCTTAACCTAACACCCCCTAAATTAACCCCAATTATATAAAATAAAAAAATACTAAATTACAATTAAAATAAAAAATCCTAACATTAATTTAAAAATAAAACCTAAAATTAAATTACTAAAAATTACAAAAAATAAAAAAATCTAAAATTACAGAAAAAATAAACAAAATGATCAAAAACAAAAAAATTAAACCTAATCCCTATGAAAATAAGAAAGCCCCCCAAAATAAAAACACCCCTAATCTAAACTAAACTACCAATAGCCCTTAAAAGGGCCTTTTTGTAGTGCATTGCCCTAAGTTAAACAGCTCCTTTACATGTAAAAAATACTAAGTCCCCCTAACAGTAAAAAACCCCCTCCCACCAAACCCCCCAAAATAAAAAATCTAAACTATCCATTGCTCCTAAAGGGGCATTTGTATGGGCATTGTCCTTAAAAGGACATTCAGCTCATTTACTGCTCTTAAATGGGCAATCAGATCTTTTACAGCCCAAAAAAACGTAATCTTAAAAAAAAGCCAACCCAAAAAATAAAAAATAAAAGCCGAAGACTAAGCCCCAAATAGGTACTCACCGTTCCTGAAGTCCGGCGGAGAAGGTCTTCTTTCAGGCGGTTTCATCATCTTCTATTTTCATCCGGATCAAAGGCAGCACGGAGCAGAGATGCGGAGCTGGCTTCCCCGATGCGCAGATCCACAGCAGCAGTCCTTAGCGGCGGTCCTCAGCAGCAGTCTTCAGCGGCGGCAGTCCTAAGCTCCTCGGCATGGAGGCTCCTCTTCATGTGATTGTCCGCAGCACACTGAAGATTGAATGCAAGGTACCCCATTTTTATTGGGGTACCTTGCATTCCTATTGGCTGAAATTTTAAAATTAGCCAATAGGATGAGAGCTACTGAAATCTTATTGGCTGATTTGAACAGCCAATAAGAATGCAAGGTACCCCAAATTGAATGCGGTACCTTATATTCAATTTTTAAGTGTACGCCGGAGGATCAGTGCTGCTGAAGACTGCCGCTGAGGACCGCCGCTCCAGATCCGAGCATCAGGGAAGACCGTTCCACACCTCCGCTCTGCGCCGCCTTCACTCCGGATGAAGATAGAAGATGATGGAGCCTCCTGGAAGAAGACCTTCACTGCCGGACTTCAGGAACTGTGAGTACCTATTTGGGGCTTAGTCTTTTTTAATTTTTTGGGGTGGCTTTTTATTTTAGATTAGGATTTTTTGGGCTGTAAAAGAGCTCATTGCCTTTTTAAGGGCAGTAAAAGAGCTGAAAGCCCTTTTAAGGGCAATGCCCATACAAATGCCCCTTTAGGGGCAATGGGTATCTTAAGTTTTTTTAGACTTATTTTTTTTATTTTAGGGGGGTTGGTTGGGTGGGGGGGTTTTACTGTGGGGGGTAATTGGTATTTTGTTTAGGTAAAAGAGCTGTTTAGCTTAGGTCAATGCCCTGCAATAGCCCTTTTAAGGGCTATTGGTAGTTTAGTATTAGATTAGGGGATGTTTTATATTTTGGGGGGGATTTTTTTATTTTTATGGGGTATTAGTTTAGGTTTACATTTTTTATTTTGGATAGCTTTGTTTATATTTTTCTGTAATTTTACATTTTTTATTTTTAGTAATATTAGTTTTGGGGATTGTATTTTTAAAAGAAATAGACTGCCCTCTGGACAGGCTTATCGCCTAGTACTTATAATAATTCTCATTGTCCTTCGCTTCCTCCGCCCCCTTACCACTTCCTGGTTTGCATGTTTGTGATGTAATATCGTTACCACCCACTCCCTACATCAGAATATTTGCACGTTCCCGTGAAATATCATGTTATGCATGCGCTAGTGAAATACAACTGATACAAAGTAAATAATATATTTAGCAATGCAGATTTCTAATATAGTGTTTTTGAGGGTGTAATGTCACGGATGTCACTATTTAACTTGTCAAACAATTGCGCATGCCTGCATTGTGAACACACACAGAGGAATGTGTAACTGAGATGATGACGTCTTGGATAACATTTATATATTATATATTAATTATTTCATTGTACAAAAATAAAGATAACAATTCTATAAGGTCTTATTGTAAGTGTGGTGACATTTTATCACTGGAATATTCACCTAGCTGTTATTAAAATCCCTTCCCCCAGGTACACCTTTCTCTCTGAACTAAAGACACTCCCCCAATGGCCTTTTGAGTGGCATTTGATAGGCCACTCCCTTTTGAATTGGGGTATAAAATACTGTAACACCAGAATCTCTCTCTCTCTCTTTATCCTGGAAAGATGGCTGATGGTGAACACTTTGGGAAATGTGGCTAAGTATATTCCTATTGTTATTTTAGCATTATTGGACAAATTGGGATTTTTGTAGTAAGTTGCCCTGTATCTTAAATGTGGACTGTGTTGCTGTAAAATAGATTTATATATATATATATATATATATATATATATATATATATATATATATATATATATATATATATATATATATGTAAATATTTATCTTATTATTAACATATATATTGATTCCTAAATAAACTGTTTGGCAAAAAAAATGGAGACCCTCTCATAGAGTTCATTTCACAATTTATATGTGTTGGTTTTAGTGGTTTCACCATAGAGATTTAGTATATTATATTTAGTAGAAAGTAAAGAATCTAAAGATATTTTAAATTAATAGATAACCACAGTAAGCAGTTCATGAATGAACATATATCTATTTTTTTAACAAAGAATTAAACATTGCAAAATAAGGGTTACTTTACTATCACTTTAAGCAGCCACTTTGCATGCACAGTCATGTTTTTCCCCTCTTCAGTTTAAGGAAGTTTACAATAAAATTTTGCAACATTATGATGAAATCCTACAAGCCAAGTGATGATGCTGATTTTACATATATGCTGCATCACTTTCAAGTGATTTAGTATATGGGTTACATGAAAGTCAAAACTAAACTTTAAATATAGCAATTTTAAAACATTTCTTTTATCATATTATTATTTTTTTGTGTACCTACGTAGGCTCAGGAGTGCTCCTGTGTATTTACCAAAAAGTAATGTTTGCAAAATAATTTGGAACAATAATTTGGAACAATATTATGCATTGTTTGAAACACTGCTTCCTCTAGTGTAAAACAGCATTACAAACACTGATGCAATATAATACCCATGTACATGCTCCCAAGACTGCCTAGGTATGCTCTTCAACAAAAGATGCCAAAAGATTAAAGTAAGTTTGATACTAAGAGTGGGGAGTGTTATGGCAGTGGCCATGTTATACCACACAACTGGAAGCTGTGCAAATGCACATTCGGACAAGTATTGAGAGATATTTGAGATATCCAGCATTAATAGTTACCTGTATTAATGTTGCAGTGGTTACTGACTTGAGAGGTATATTTTGTTTCTGTTGTGCCTGCTACTCCAGTCTGGAACTCTAAGACCTTCAACAGCCCTGTTTTGGGATGTTTACAGCAACCCTTCTCCCACCATCTGTAACATAGGTATGCAGTAACATTTCTTCCATATATTCTACATCCTACGTTATACTGACAACCTCCATCTGAATATGGCTTCAGTGGATGGATTCTTATTTACTACTTTAAGAGCCTCACTTCCTATCTACTGTATTTGGGTACTTTTTCCTATGCTTTGAGATCCTTAGATAAACCAAGCCCTGGTGGGGCAGTGATGGCAGCCAATTCAGTGCTTGCAAGTGTACCATTCAGACTATAACCCTATTTGAGATCCTGAGAGGTGGATGTGGATGTCTGGGCATAACATGTAAGAGGCCTAAGATGTGCATAGATACATCTACAGAACTACCATAATTTGATGCCAGATATTGAGGGGCCAAACCATGGTGGCTCTTTTTCTGAACCTCTACATATTGATGAACTGATACATTGGGGCCTATTTATCAAAGCGTCAATCTTGGTGCATTCGCTGGCGTCAAAACGCTCACCAGACATCGCTGTCGCGAATCTACATACGATGTCCGTATACGAAGTCCGTATTTATTAAAAAGTCTGTCAAAGACAAGCACATCAAGTATGGCACAATGAGCATCGGCCTGTTGATAAACAAGAGTCATTAATGTCGTGGATATTCTGTTTTTTCCAACTTTATTTGTACCATATCATTACTGTCCATGAACAAGCACATTTCTCTAAAGCTAATATTTTATTTTGCATCTGTTAATGTTCAAGAAATAGCTAGATTTATACCTGAACAAACAATAATATCTCATAGAAATTATTTTTTTAAATAATTTTTTTGTACATATATCTTTGTACATAATTGTATATATTAATGTGTTATGTCAGAAATCTTTTGCAAACATATTTACATGTCCCTAATTTTTATTTTCTTCTAAATAATGTTGTCTTTCATATCTCTGTGTTTATTTATACCACTATATGCATATAGTCTAAGTATATTATTATTCTGAGCAATATAACATATAGCGCTGCGGAATCTGTTGGCGCTCTACAAATAACCGATAATAATAATAATAATAATAATAATAGTCAGGGTATCATATGTATTTATTTGCAATCAATGGATATTTTAAAAGCTGGGCCAGTTTTCTCTCTGCACCTGTGTAATCCTTCCTGATTGCAGTGTAGTTTTAAACACCACCCCTACACAGGTGTTACAAAATGGACTGGGATATAAGATTATATTTCTTGATGAAAATGAAATTCAAAAGAAGGAAGAAAAACACTGAAAATATCATGTCAGTAAAGAGGTGATTTTAAATTCTGCTGTATCTGATTCATGACAGTTTAATATTAGGTGGGCTATCCCTTTGAGCTATCAGCTTAAGATTATATTAAAACAAACATCATTCCATTTTTAAAATCATTGCCTAAAATATTACACTGTGTGTCCTAATGTAAGCATCAATGTTTAACTTTAATACTAATTTCAGTAGTAGAATACACATTGTAACAAATGGCACTTATAAGTTCTGATGAGCGATCAATGACACAAGTATCGAGCAATTTGATTTGTTAGTGATATTATAAAATGTATATCTAAATCAAATTGGCTGATGTCATAATTCATGTGATAATGAATATCCCAATCAAAAGTGGTTGAAAAATTCACTAGTGTGTGGGTTGTTTAGGAGTTTGCGTAAAATTTGGTGCGAAAAGTGTTGTGTCAAATTTGGTGCGAAGTGAAGAGTGGGACTTGTATTACATGCGTTAAACATAGTGCAAATAGATGTATCCAAAAAAGGAAGTTAGCTATATCATGTAATATATTTATTTCATTTTTATCCCTATATCTACTAGTACACCAAATTTGAAGCAATAATATTGTCCCCTTGCTTTGTAATGAGAAACAAAGATGTAACATAATCCATAAGTACTTTTATTATGTAATATGCTTCATTCTCTTGCAGCATCGAACATAAGCTTTCTGGGTTTTCAGACTTCCATTGATTTCTATGGCATTCGCGGCCTCAAGGGTGGCGGTTTGAACGATAGGTACGCTGTGTCAGAATAGAAGTGAGCATACCTGTTGAATGTTTGATAAATTGGGAAGAGGGTCAAATAGAGTTGAATGTTTTTTTTTTTTTTATATATCTTTTTATTATTTTATATAATTACAATTACATAGATAGGAGGGCAAGGACGTTCAGCATTTATGTTGCACAATTTCCATAATCCTAGTTCCTTGGTTCTCCTAGCAAGTTCAATTATAACCAACATTCTTGAAATTCCCCTTTTGTTGCACCACTTAGCAATCTGGGGTACAAAAAAAAAACAAAAAAAAAAAAAAAAAAACAATACAGGATTGAAACAAAAACAAAAAAGAACCACTAAGATAAATACTGTGAGAACCTGCAGAGGGATGCGTGGAACTCTTTCACGCATGCCCTCATATTTGCTTCTGGTGTGGCCGAGGGTAGAGGTAAAGGCTCGTGGGGTCATATATATCTTATGGTGTATTTTATAGAAGCCTACTCCAGTTGTTTGGTAGCTCATTATTAATTATCCAAGTTTTAACTATATTAGATCTAACTAAAGGTTTAATAATTTGGAGTTGAATACTTAGTGACTGGGCTTCAATTATTTTAAGCCATTTACGAAAATACCTCTTGATAGATTTCTCCTCATCGATATGGATCTCATATTGCTCCAGTATCATTTGGTTCCTCATCTCTTTTATAAATTGCATAATACTGGGTGCTTTTGGTGATTTCCAATTAGCTAATATCAGTGCTCTACCTTGGAGAAGAGCTGTATTAATCAAATAGGGATTCTCGTGCCAGTCTATTCCCTTATGTAAAAGGAGCACCATTTTGCTATTTATTTGACATTTTTGGTCTAACCACTTATTAAGCCAGTATAGTATCTGTTGCCGATTTTTGGGCAACTGTAAAAGCAATGTTCTAAGTCTGCATCTTTAGCACTACATTTATAGCAAACTATCTCCATATTTTTATACCACCTTGCTAATTTATTAGGAGTTATGTACAGTTGATTAATTATCTTAAAATGTGACTCTCTCCAAGTGGTAACCTTAGTTGTCCTTACTACTATCCTAAGACTGTCTAGTAGTTCTGCCCTTGTTTGCAAAGGGTATAGTCTCCCCCATTTGCTTTCCAACGTCTGTAAATGTATTTCTATTTTATGATCCATTTGAAAGTTATAAATCATCCTAATTGCATATTTCTTTTGTGCGAAAATTCTAATCACTTTATCTAGCCCTCCTAAAGACCAATCTTTCCCATGCCTGGCTTGTTGTTCATTGTAAAAATGCCTAACTTGTAGATAAGCAAAAAAGTCTGTTTTGGGAAGCTGATATTCCCTACTTAATTCTTCAAAGGATTTAATTGTATGTAATGCCTTATCCTCAAGCTGTACCAAGTTAATAATGCCCTTCCTACGCCATCTATGGAAGACTCCATATCCACTACATCGTATTTTGAATTTCGGATTCCCTAAGATCGGTAGATATCTGGATATGCACATATTAACTCCTGCTAGTTTACCTAGTTTATGCCATGCCACTATTACGTTATTAAACGTAGACCTCTGCAAGATCCCTCTTGGGAGATTTTTTATCTCACAGTGTAGGAGTGCTTTAGGAACATATGGGGCACATATATCTGCCTCTAATGCTCCATATGTCACAAAATCCCCCTCAATAATCCAATCTACAGCATATTTCGCTACAGCAGCTAAATTATATAGTTGAAGGTTAGGTAACGCTAACCCCCCATCTTTAAATGGAAGAGTTAATATTTCTGCTGAGCATCTTATTTTTCCTCCCGCCCATATAAAGTTACTACACATCCTATTGAACCTAACACAGTCTTTCTGTTTAACTATAATAGGAATATTCTGCATAAGATATAGTATACGTGGGAAGATTATTGTTTTAATTAGCGTCACTCTAGCTGTAATATTAATGGGCAGCTCTCTCCATCTTTTGCAGTCTGCAATACATTTATCCAGACATGGAGTAATATTCTTATCATACCAATATTTCGGGTTTTTAGTAATGATTAGGCCTAGATATTTGATCTGATCTACTTCTCTGAAGGGACATCCTTTATGATTCTGATTTGCTCCTCGAAGCCACATAATCTCTGATTTCTCTACATTCACTTTATATCCCGAGAATGAGCTAAATTGATTTATGAACTCTAAGAGTTGCTTAATACTCTTTGAGGTATCTGAGATAAATAGTAAAAGGTCATCTGCAAATAGCGATAGTACTATCTTCTGTTGGAAAATTTTGATACCTTCTAGTTCTTTCCTTAACCTGATGGCTAATGGTTCTATTGACAGATTAAAGAGCATGGGTGATAGTGGACACCCTTGTCTTGTGCCTTTTTTAAGCGTAATATCTGGTGTAGTTTCATTATTAATAATTAAATTAGATATCGGATTCCTATATATAAGTTTTATAAAAGATTCAATATTCCCTTGCACTCCAAACTTCTCTAATACTGTGAATAGATGGTCCCAAGTTATGGCATCAAAAGCTTTTTCAGCATCTATCGCCAATACAGCTAAATCTGGAGTGTCTTTACTTAGATTTTGTTTAGCCTCTTGATAACATTGGTCTAAGGTAATAAGTACTTTTCGAATTTTTCTAGCTGGGTTGCGTCCAGTCATAAAACCTACTTGATCTATATGTATAATTTTATGTAGAATTTTTTTAAGTCTGTTTGCTATAATAGTGGTTAGAATCTTATAGTCACTGTTTAACAATGATATCGGTCTATAAGATCCAGGATTTTCCGAGTCTCTACCTTTTTTCAAAATTAATGTGATAGAAGATGCCGCAAAATATTTAGAATGCATTTCCCCTTTTAAAAAATAGCAATTAAAAAGGTTGGTGAGAGTAGGCGTAATCTCAGAGGATAACATTTTATAGAATTCGGCTGGTAGCATATCAGGTCCTGGCGCCTTATTACTTTTTAACTGGTTTATCGTCTGCGTTACTTCCTCCTCCAGTATCGGAAGATTCAGACTATCTCTATCTGTCTTTCCAAGTTTCTTGGTTTCTATTTGCTCCCAGAATTCTAATTTGCGTTGGGTATCCACCGAGATATTTGTATAAAGTTCTTTAAAATATTTAAACATTGCCTGCTTCACCTCATTGGTCGTATTTGCTCTATGTGAACCTAGTTTAATAGCTGTTATATAGTTTCTTTGTCTCTGCATTTTAGTTAATCTAGCTATATATTTAGCAGATCTTCCATATAGTCCTCTGTATTTAGCATTATCTTTCTTATCTTGCTGTGTAATCATTTGTTTTGCAAATATGTCTTTCTCCTGTTTACTATTCTGATATTTAAGCCAGGTCTGCGTATTGGCATTACTTATGTATGCTATATATGCGTTTTTAAGTTGATTATTTAATTGGGACTCACGCTCCCTATTTTTCTTCTTCCATTTACACATATAAGCTTTAATAACTCCTCTGAAGTATGCTTTGGCTGCTTCCCAGTATATCTCACATTTACCTATAGAGCCTCTATTATAATATTTATATTCCTTCCATTTTTCTATAATATAATTATTAAAATGTATATTATGCACTAAGTGCCTGGGGTATCTGAGTCTGTTATCACCCCCCCTAGCCTGAGCTATGTTCTGAAGTTCTAATGTTATAATTGCGTGATCTGAAATACAGATCTCTTTGATGTCCGTTTTCAAATTCAAACCTAACATATTTTCTGAAATTAAAAAAAAATCGATTCTTGAGAGAGTCTTAAATGTTTTAAATAGACAAGAGAATGCACGCACATCAGGGTTTTGATTCCGCCATATATCCTGTAATCTAAGCCCTTTTAAAAAATTCTTAAAAATTCTACCTTCTTTTTTAATGTTCCTGGTTTGGCTACATTTAAGCCTATCTATTGGGGGTACAGGTGTCAGATTAAAATCCCCCCCTACAATAATGTTCTTCCCTATATATTTGATCAGTTTGTTATTCAATCCTTCCCAGAATTCCTCATCCATCTTGTTTGGCCCGTAAACGTTACATATCACCACATTTAGATTATCAATTTGTACCTCCAAAATTATAAATCTCGCCTGACTGTCTATTTCTTGGTTTATGATTTGATATTCACTGTGTTTATTGAAGAGAATAGCTACCCCTTTTTTCCTACCACAGTATGGTGATGTTATTACTTCCCCCACCCATTTACACTTTAATTTCTCAGCTTCAGTAGGCTTTAAATGTGTCTCTTGTAGTAATACTATGCTTGGCTTAAGTTGTCCTAATTGTTTTATAATTAATTTTCTCTTTATGGGTGATGTAATTCCACCTACATTCCAGGATAAAAAACTAATTTTCTCCGTCATCCTATTTTTTTTACCCAGGGTCCTCTTATCAAAAGCATGAGCTTATCTACTTTTAACCCCCAATCCCACCTCCACCCTCCGCCACACCAGACCGCCACATCCTGCAGGCACAAACTGTAAAATTGAATAATAAAAAAAAACAGAAAAAGTATTCTACATAGTATTCCACTAAACTTTGACATAATAAATAAAAACATCAAAACCATAACTTGTTTGGTCATCACGTTACCTTTGCATTATTTCAGCTAATCTAAAGTACTTAAGTGTCACAGACCCTGTTCTTGGCAGAACTCTTTAGCCTCTGTAGTTGTCAGAAGAGTCCTTACTGCACCATTAATTTCTACACATATTTTGGCTGGATAAATCATCCACGCTGCCCATTTAGCTTCAATGAGCTTGGTACAGTAAGGAGCCATCTCACGCCTCTTACTGGCTGTTTCCGCTGAGAAGTCTTGAAATAAGAAGATCCTACTGTTAGCTATCCTAAATTCTTGTTTTTTTTCGGTAATGTCTAAATATATTAACCTTATCTTGAAAGTTCAGCACTTTAATCATGATAGGTCTTCCCTTTATATGTTCCTGGTCTTCTCTCCTGCTGCCTATTCTATGTGATCTTTCTATCTTTATTGGTAACTCCTCCAGAGGTATCCCTAAACTTTGTGGTAAAGTTTTAAAGGCAAATGTGATCAAATCTTTAAATTCACTGGACTCTGGGAGCCCTACTATCTTAATGTTATTCCTGCGGGCTCTATCTTCCAAGTCTTCAATTTTGTTTTGCATAGCAAGCATCTGTTTGCTGTGCTGAAGTACTGTCTGATCTACATTATGTACCTGGTCTTCTACACTGGATATCCTTAACTCTGCTTCATTTAGCCTACTAGCAAATTGTCTTATTTCATGGGATAAAATAAAAATTTCTTGTTTTATGTTGTTGAATTGCGGTAGTAATAAGTCTGAGATCTGTTGCAGAAGCCCTTTTGGATCTGATACATTTACATGTGAGTCATCTAAATTGATTTCTGTCATTGCGTCCGTGCTTTTGTTAGAATTTTTTTTATCTTTAGTTTTGGGAGGCATGGCTGGTGATTTTGTTTTAATGTATTTGTCCATGTATAAAAAGAAAATATGCAGAAAAAAAAAGACAGTATTCGTGTTAAATATCCGTAAAGGATAGTGCAATATCTCTGTCTCTCCTAAACTAGTGTCTTGGGGAGAATAAGGATCCTACTAACTTGGATCATCTGTGTCGAAGTTATAATATGTCAGTGTTTAGAAATGTGCAAAACAGTGAGGTCAGCAAACCTTTGGTCAGTACACTCTACTGGCCAAATTGTGTTTTTTTTTTTTTTTTTTAAAGTAAGTAAAAAATACGGTGTGTATGTGCTGTCAAAAGAAAAAAAGAAAAAAGAAAAAAAATTAAGAAAAAAAGGTGTAGCAAAAAAAAACCGCCCCTTAAACTTGCCTTGCCCCTACCAGTCTGATTCTTTATCTGTGCGCTCTTACTTATTTTAAACCTGGTCAAACTCAGGAACTCAGAACCCTATAGCCCTGCTTTATCTATTTTAAGAACTTTCCAGTCAATTAGATTCTTTACAGTTTAAAAAGTATCGAGCCCTTATAACTGGATTATTTCACTGTTATCTTATCCCCTGCTATAATTTGCATAGAAAAACCATACAGCATTTGCTTACCAAACCTCTGTTATAGATACAATAATTATATACTTTAGATTGGACACAACCCATCTATGGTGTCTTCATTAAATAGACAATAAAGCACGCCCGCCTGAACCTTTGCAGGCTATTATCTGATGGGATTTTATACTAGCTCACCAGAAAAAACCTTTACAGCTTATGCATATATATCCTCTTCATATACTTGCTATGGTCACCATATAATATCAATATACAGGTTGCAATATTTCGATATAAATCATAGCTGTGTAACAGAATGTCTCTTTCAATAAAGAACACCAAAAGAACACAAAAGAAAAAAAAAAAGACAAAAAGGAAGAAAGAAGCACAAATTAAATCTAAAGTCTGATTTCCAGAGAGGCGCCCTCTTTTCTTTTGAGTGGCTTCTTTCTCTAGGCTTCTAGACCTTAATGTTGGTCTCCATAGACTGTAGGATCCTTGGTACCCTTATAAGAGTTCTGAAAGGCAGTCCCCTGTATCTTGGATGGTGCTTATTCTGGGGCTTATGTACTAACTCTTCCTTCCCAACTCTATGGCCAGCTACCATCTAACAGGGCCTGTCCTTTTACCAAATACTGGCACATGCATCAACTCCACGAACTGCCCTCTTGGATAGAATCTCTTACAGATGACTTGCAGATCCCGCACCCCCTGGAGTTTAATATGAAGAGTTGAATGTTAATCACAAGCATCGATCTGCGTTGGATTGAGATCACAGGTGCGTATATTACGTCACACATTTCAACATTTGACAATCTTGATGCTTTAACTATGGCGGATCAATCTCGAGTTGAATTTGAAGTGGGGTTCCAGCATATCATCAGTTGAAGCTTTGATAATTCCCTATAGATCCCTATAGACTCTATTGCTCTATTGTAGGTGGGCCCCTGCCAGTAGAGACCTCTGGACTGGAGCTGCTTGCTTTATTGATAGCTCAGGATGGAGTCTTAGATTGTCTCATTGTGGAAGAATCCTTGATGAAGGCCTCTGACCATTATCATGATTGGGTCCAAAGTCGCTATTCCAGATATGTGTCTTCCTTGCCAAGAAAATGTAAATAATATTGGTTCCATGTATGAAAAGTGCATTATAATTTTAGTATCAGTAACAATCTTCATAGAGTTACTTTAACCTGGAAGTCAAGAATAAGTTAAATATTGGAAAATGAATTACTTCATCATAGTCTTACCCTCTTATCATGCTGTCTTTACTACATTTGTATGTACTAATTATTATTTTTTTCCACTCGTTAATCCGTTACTTTAGGGGTAATCTAAAAGCTAATACAGGTATCAGAAAAGGTTTGGATTTTGGAACATTTGCAAATATGCATGAGGCAGCTTGAAGAGGGGTTGGAGCAATGTGTAAACATCAATATCATGTCATTTACACAATATTTACATGTCATAATACAGTTTATACATGCAATTTAAAGGTAGTTTTATATCATTGTAATACTTTTGTATACATAGTACCCTCAGAGAGATAGTAAAGTAACCAAAGATGCAGGCAGAAAAGATTGTGACTTACTGACAGGGAAAAACAGTCATTTTTAATAATTTTATTTAATGTAAAAGTCTGGATTTTGGAATTTGGAATTCCGGATTTGAGGATTTGTACCTGTACTTTTTAATTTTGATGATACTCACTGAACTTTGCTTTTCTTTGGATTTATAGGAACAGACTTTTTTCTTATATTTATCTATGCCTGTTAATAGTAACATGTTTGTTTAAAAAGAGAATAAAGTTAAAATTAAAATTTTAGCTCCTTTTCTGGGTATAGGATAAATTTAGAAAAGAGTGAACTAATGTGTTTAAACAACATTCAGATTATAGTACCCAATAGCCCATTTTAACAAGTCGATGCTATTAAATATTTAGGTTTAGTTTTGCATAAAAATCCTAGCTTCTGGTATAAAGCTAACTATGAGCCACTATTTCAAAAAATCAGTTCAGATCTACATGTGTGGGCAGTATTCCCACTCTCTTTGACAGCGCGCGTTAATCTAATTAAATCTATTATCTTTCCGCGTTTGTTGTATCCGTTGCAGAATCTTCCGTTATTTATTTTAAATAAGGATTTGAAATTAATTAATGTCTTATTTTCCAAATTTATCTGGAATAATAAAAAGCCTCGAATTGGCTTGGAAAAACTAATGCAAAAGGTAGACGCAGCGGGATTAGCGTTGCCTAATATTAAATTTTATAACTTAGCTGCTATGGTTAAAATAGCGATAGATTGGATTGCAGGATCCAGTATAGTATCTTCTGAAGAAATAGAATCTTTTTTTAATTGCTCCATTCTCCTTAAAAGCCATTTTTAGAGAGAGAATTCAATTCCCCTTTTTTTTTGTGTGTTTCTCCCTGTTTATATGATGTGGACCCTTCAGTATGGTGATATTCATGCCTGATTTTTGTTTAAATTGGTCATAGGTTTAAAAAAAAAAAAAAAGAATCAACTGTGTTTTTTTTCTTTTCAAAAATGTGGGTGTTATGGGAGCTGTGTCTCCTGCTGAATTGCTGTATATTTGTTTTTTCTTTTCTTTGTTTTGTGATTTTGTTATACATTGAAAAAAACGATTAAATAAAAGTATAAAAAAAAAAAAAAAAAATCATTATTCAAATACAGCATGCAAATTTAAACGGTTTTCCAATTAACTTCTATTATCTATTTTTTTTCCGTTCTCTTGAAATACTCTGTTGAAAAGCATACCTAGGTAGGCTTAGGAGCAGCAATATTATCACACTGCCACCAATTAGAATGTATAAGCAGGTTTTTAAATTTATAATAATTTGGAGATAATATTATGCTGTGATGGTATACTTGATAAAGGTTTTGTGCTTCCCTAGGCACTCAAAATTCTGCTGCCCCGTCCCCCACAATTTAGGCCTTTTTTAGTCAGGGTGTAATGTGACTTCCCCCCCCCCATGGCCTTAGCAAAGTAAATGTTCCTGTTCAAGTGAGCGTGTGTGTGTGTAGTACAGTGTGCCTGTATATGTGTGTATAAAGAGTGTGTATGTAGTGAGATTTAAAAAGTGCTGCCCTAGGCAGGTGCCTTGTTTACCTAGGCCAATATACGCCCCTGACTTGATATATTCCTTTATTGCTCAAGGATTCATAAGTAGTATTGTGCTTTATCTTATTTGAATCTATCTATCTATCTATCTATCTATCTCTCTCTCTCTCTCTCTCTCTCTATATATATATATATATATATATATATATATATATATATATATATATATATATATATATATATACAGTGGGGAAAAAAAGTATTTAGTCAGCCACCAATCGTGCAAGTTCTCCCACTTAAGAAGATGAGAGAGGCCTGTAATTTTCATCATAGGTATACCTCAACTATGAGAGACAAAATGTGGAAACAAATCCAGACAATCACATTGTCTGATTAGGAAAGAATTTATTTGCAAATTATGGTGGAAAATAAGTATTTGGTCACCTACAAACAAGCAAGATTTCTGGCTCTCACAGACCTGTATCTTCTTCTTTAAGAGGCTCCTCTGTCCTCCACTCATTACCTGTATTAATGGCACCTGTTTGAACTTGTTATCAGTATAAAAGACACCTGTCCACAACCTCAAATAGTCACACTCCAAACTCCACTATGGTGAAGACCAAAGAGCTGTCGAAGGACACCAGAAACAAAATTGTAGACCTGCACCAGGCTGGGAAGACTGAATCTGCAATAGCCAAGCAGCTTGGTGTAAAGAAATCAACTGTGGGAGCAATAATTAGAAAATGGAAGACATACAAGACCACTGATAATCTCCCTCGATCTGGGGCTCCACGTAAGATCTCACCCCGTGGGGTCAAAATGATCACAAGAACAGTGAGCAAACATCCCAGAACCACACGGGGGACCTAGTGAATGACCTGCAGAGAGCTGGGACCAATGTAACAAAGGCTACCATCAGTAACACACTACGCCACCAGGGACTCAGATCCTGCAGTGCCAGACGTGTCCCCCTGCTTAAGCCAGTACATGTCCGGGCCCGTCTGAAGTATGCTAGAGAGCATTTGGATGATCCAGAAGTGGATTGGGAGAATGTCATATGGTCAAATGAAACCAAAGTAGAACTGTTTGGTAGGAGGAGAGAGAACACCATACCTACTGTGATGCATGGGGGTGGCAACATCATGCTTTGGGGCTGTTTCTCTGCAAAGGGAACAGGACGACTGATCCGTGTACATGAAAGAATGAATGGGGCCATGTATCGTGAGATTTTGAGTGCAAACCTCCTTCTATCAGCAAGGGCATTGAAGATGAAACGTGGCTGGGTCTTTCAGCATGACAATGATCCCAAACACACTGCCTGGGCAACAAAGGAGTGGCTTCGTAAGAAGCATTTCAAGGTCCTGGAGTGGCCTAGCCAGTCTCCAGATCTCAACCCCATAGAAAACCTTTGGAGGGAATTGAAAGTCCATGTTGCCCAGCGACAGCCCCAAAACATCACTGCCCTAGAGGAGATCTGCATGCAGAAATGGGCCAACATACCAGCAACAGTGTGTGACAACCTTGTGAAGACTTATAGAAAACGTTTGACCTCTGTCATTGCCAACAAAGGATATATAACAAAGTATTGAGATTAACTTTTGATATTGACCAAATACTTATTTTCCACCATAATTTGCAAATAAATTCTTTCCGAATCAGAACATGTGATTGTCTGGATTTGTTTCCACATTTTGTCTCTCATAGTTGAGGTATACCTATGATGAAAATTACAGGCCTCTCTCATCTTCTTAAGTGGGAGAACTTGCACAATTGGTGGCTGACTAAATACCTTTTTCCCCCACTGTACATATATATATATATATATATATATATATATATATATATATATATATATATATATATACTGTGTATATATACTGAGAAATTAGGTAAATATGGATGTTGTTTGCCAAAAGCAATCTATATCATATTTTTGCTTTGTATAAGCCCCTGTATTTTATGTTTAATTAATATGAAGTATAGGTTGTCATTAACAATATTATATTGAGACTCTTTCAGTGTAAATTTGTATTATTTGTTTTAATACATTGGATGTTTTTGTTGCAGCCTGTCTTGTTATAATATAATACCTTTTTCTTCTCTGTTATTTTTTGCTTGAATCATGTGGTGTTTTAGAAAATAGATTCCTACTGAATTCCTCATTGGAAATATTAATACTGATGTATGGGTGCCAAGTGCCAACAAATTGCAATTATTGGATTAAATAAAAAAAATAAAGAAAAGAAAACCCAACAACCTTACCAGACCCACTACTTAAAGGGACATTAAACTGCTGAGCACAACTACCTTAGAGTGGTTACTACTCACTATGTTTTTGTATTTATTTCTGTTCCTACAGCTCTTTTCAAATCAATTTAAATAGCTGAAAGGTGCCAGATACTGAAGCTCCGCCTCTTTGGACTGGGGACTGCCATCTTGGAGCTCAGGTATTCTCACAGCCTGTGACAGAAGCTGTGCACACTAACAGATTAGTAATATTGCCTATTTCTTACAGCTGTTTAATGTGCTTCAGGTTAGAGTGCATGATACAAAGCAGGAGCTGTACAATTTTGCTGTGGCTGCATTGCTCCATATTATTGTTGGCTGTTTTTTAAAAATATATTTTGTAAATGTAAAACTGTGTAAAAATGCAAAAATGTAAAGCTCACATGATGTATCATGCACACTAACCAGAAGCACATTTATACAGCTGTAAAAAAGTTGACAATATTACTGATCTGTGTGTGCACGGCTTCTATCACAGGCTGTAAAAATACCTGAGCTCCAAGATGGCAGCCCCAGTACAAAGAGGCAGAGTTTCAGTATCTGGCACAAAAGTAGAAAAAAAGGCAGCAACAAGGCTGTATGCAAAAATAAAACAAAGTCTTTATTGGAAACTTTAAAACATGCAGAAGAAGGTGACAGATTCTGATGCGTTTCACGCCGCAACCGGGTGCTAAGTCATAGAACAAAACCTAAGGTGTAACAGCAAAATTTAAAGGTACATCCATCCAATGGTAATTTGACACGTATATATGATGTCATATCACAAACACACCAATATATAATTAACATTATGGGGTCAATTTATTAAACATCATGTCTGCCCGGCATCGATAAATGCCGACAGCCTATGTTGTCAGCATTTAACATTGCACAAGCATTGTACATTCACGGCCAATCCACCGCTAACAGAGGTGTCAAGCATCCCGATTTTATGACCGCTGCTTCTTAACTTCTGTTTCCGGCGATCCAGAAACTATGGGGGTAGATTTAATAAGCAGCGGATGCTGCTATCTACCGCCATAGTTTCAGGGTCGCCAGTATCAGAAGTTAAGAAGCAGCTGTCATAAGTGTCATAATCTCTAAAACAATTCTGATCTAGATGTGTGATGTCCAATAAAATGTGCAAAAAAACCCAAAAACCTTAAGAAGCATACTTTGATTATTTATCACAAGTTGAGAATGATATAGCATTGTTCTACTAATTTTAGGATCTCATATAAATATCTATAATATCTTTACTGTATCTTACTCTCAAATTAATGTGATACTTTGCAATTTCTACAGAAAATTAATGCTCTTTGTTAAATTAGGCAAAAGTGTTAACAAACACCTAGATTACGAGTTTTGCGTTACAGCTTTTAAAGCAGAAAAAATGTCAATTTCAGAGTAATGGCAGTAATGCAGCTATTGCGAGTCATGTCGGTATAGCTGTACTGCAAGCATTTTATCCTGTAACACAACGTCCATTCCACACTAAAAAAAATGATGTTTTTGCGTGGGATTTTCATAGGGCCGGTATTACAGGTTATGCGGTGAGGCTAAAATGCTTGAGTTACAGCCTATACCGACACAATCCATACTGCCATCTGAGAGCAGTAGCCACAAAAATGTTTCACTAAACTCATAACTAAACTGTTACAAAGTACACTAACACCCATAAACTACCTATTAACCCCTAAACCGCCGCACTCCCGCATCGCAAACACTATTTAAAACGTATTAACTCCTAATCTGCCGCCCAGCCACATCGCGACTATTAAATAAATGTATTAACCCCTAATCTGACACTCCCGACATCGCCAACACTAATAAAATTATTAACCCCTATTCCGCCGTTCCCCGACATCACTGCCACTATAATAAAGTTATTAACCCCTATTCTGCTGCTCCCAGACATCACTGCCAATATAATAAAGCTATTTACCCTTATTCCACTGCTCCCCGACATCGCCGACACTATAATAAAGTTATTAACCCCTAAACTTCCGGCCTCCCACATCTCCCCAACTAAATAAATCTATTAACCCCTAAACCTCCGGCCTCCCACATCTCCGCCACTAAATAAACCTATTAACCCCTAAATCTCCGGCCCCCACATCGCAAAACACTAAATTAAACTATTAACCCCTAAACCTAACACCCCCTAACTTTAAATTAAAATTACAATATAACTATATTTAAATAAATAAAAACTTACCTTTGAAATAAAAATAAACCTACGATTAAACTATAAATTAACCTAACCTTACTATTCTAATAAAATAAAAAATACTACCAATTAAAAAATCTAAATTACAAATTAAAAAAAAACCTAACACTACGAAAATAAATTAAAAATCTAAAATTACAAAAAATAAAAAACACTAAATTACGAAAAATAAAAAACACTAAGCTTACAATAAATAATAAACGAAATTATGAAAAATAAAAACAATTACACCTAATCTAATACCCCTATAAAAATAAAAAGCCCCCACACAAAAAACACCCCCTAGCCTACAATAAACTACCAATAGCCCTTAAAAGGGCCTTTTGTAGGGCATTGCCCTAAGTTAAACAGCTCTTTTATCTGTAAAAAATACAAAGTCCCCCCAACAGTAAAACCCACCACCCAACCAATCCCCCAAAATAAAAAAACCTAACTCTAAAAAAACCCTAAGCTACCCATTGCGCCTAAAGGGGCATTTGTATGGGCATTGCCCTAAAAGGGGCATTCAGCTCTTTTTCTTCATCCAGACGGCGATTAGGGTTTGGGCTTTTGAAAAAGAGCTAAATGCCCTTTTAAGGGCAATGAAAAAGAGCTGAATGGCAATGAGTAGCTTAGGTTTTTTGAGTAGCTTAGGTTTTTTTCTAGAGTTAGGTTTTTTTTATTTTGGGGGGTTGGTTGGGTGGTGGGTTTTACTGTTGGGGGGACTTTGTATTTTTTTTTTACAGGCTGTAAAAGAGCTATTTAACTTAGAGCAATGCCCTACAAAAGGCCCTTTTAAGGACTATTGGTAGTTTATTGTAGGCTAGGGGGTGTTTTCATTTTATAGGGCTATTAGATTAGGTGTAATTGTTTTCATTTTTGATAATTTTGTTTATTATTTTTTGTAAGCTTAGTGTTTTTTATTTTTCTTAATTTAGTGTTTTGTTTTTTTTTGTAATTTTAGATTTGTTAATTTTTTTCGTAGTGTTAGGTTTTTTTAAATTTGTAATTTAGATATTTTAATTGTTAGTATTTTTTATTTTATTTGAATAGTAAGGTTAGGTTAATTTATAGTTTAATGTTAGGTTTATTTTTATTTCACAGGTAAGTTTTTATTTATTTAAATACATTTTAATTTAAAGTTAGGGGGTGTTAGGTTTAGGGGTTCATAGTTTAATTTAGTGTTTTTCAATGTGGGGGGCTGGCGATTTAGGGTTTAATAGGTTTATTTAGTGGCGGAGATATGGGAGACCGGAGGTTTAGGGGTTAATAGGTTTATTTAGTTGCGGAGATGTGGGAGGCCGGAGGTTTAGGGGTTAATAACTTTATTATAGTGTCAGTGATGTCGGGGAGCGGCAGAATAGGGGTTAATAACTTTTTTTGGTGTCTGCGATATTGGGGCGGCAGATTAGGGTTGTTTAGACTTGGGGTTTATGTCAGGGAGTAAGGTTTAAACGTAACTTTTTTTTCCCCACAGAAATCAATGGGGTTGCGTTACAGAGATTTTTCATTCCGCACTTCAGGTGTTTTTTTCTAACACTCTCTCCCCATTGATGTCTATGGGAAAAAGCATGCACGAGCACGTCAAAGCAGCCCTTGGCTTTTGTGGGGTATGGAGCTTAACGCCACCATATTGCACGCGCAAGGAGGCTTTTCAGTATCTCGTAATGGCAGCACTATGGAGGGTGAAATAACACAACTTTTTTGGCGTTATTTCGCACCCTGTTTAGCGCAAAACTCGTAATCTAGGTGAAAGGTTTTAAAATCTAACTTCATGTTAATGTAAAAAGGGATCTGTGAAAAAATGTTACATTAAATCAAGTGTTACATTATTGTTTAATAAGTTGTGGGTTTCTCAAAAGTGTATCAAAACTTATATGCAGAAAAATATATAATCCTTTCTGGCACCTTTCAGCTATTAAAACAGGAAAACTGTTTTGTAAAGAGCTGCAGGAACAGGATGAAATGCTATGACATACACCAAGATTACAAGTGTTGCACTACGGCTATACCGCTGAAAAATTGGTCATGCGCGTGGAATATGCAGGTCTCCTGTATTACAAGTTGTGGCAGTACGGCTATACCGCTAGCATTTTAGCCTTTACGCAACTCTCCATTCCGCACTCAAAAATGTTTGAGATTTCCCTATTACAGGTTGTGCGGTCTGGCTATAACGCTAGCGTTATAGCTTATACCGCCGTGATCCATTCCGTGATCTGAGACCAGTTGTTATGGATTTTGCAAAACAAAATTGTTTTACAAAACTAATAACAAAAATGTTACAAAGTACACTAACACCCATAAACTACCTATTTAACCCTAAACCGCCACCCCCCTGCATTGCAAATACTATAATAAATCTATTAACCCCTAAACCGCTGCCCCCCCACATCGCTACTACTATAATAAACCTATTAACCCCATAAACCGACGGCTCCCTACATCGCCACTACTATAATAAACCTATTAACCCCTAAACCGCCGGCCCCCACATCACTACCACTATAATAAACTTGTTAATACTAATACTAAACAAAAACTATTTACCCCTAAACTGCCAAACACCCACATCACGACACACTAAATTAAACTATTAACCCCTAAACCTAACACCCTCTAATTTTAAATTAAATTTACAATATATCTACCTTTAAATAATTAAAAACTTACCTGTGAAATAAAAAAAAACTAAGCTTAAACTATAACTTAACCTAACATTACCATATTAAAAAATAAATAAACGAAAAATAAAAAACCTAAGTTACAAAATTAAAAAATCATAACTACAAAAAAAATAAAAAAAACCTAACATTACAAAAAAAAAAAAACTAAAATTATGAAAAATAAAAAAACACTAAGATTACAAAAAATAAATGAAATTATCCAAAATAATAAAAATTAAACCTAATCTAATACCCCTATAAAAAACCCCTAATCTATCAATAAACTATCAATAGCCTTTAACCCCTTAACGACACACGTAGTACAGGTTACGTCATACACAAAATGGTCGTACCCTTTATGTCGTTAGGGGTTTAAAGCATCTGAAAGCGATCCTGATCACTTCCAGCCGCTTTCAAGGTCTTGCCGTGATGCCTCGATATTGAGGCATCACTGCAATACCTTTTTTGGCACACCAATGCAGAGAGAGCCACTCCAGCAATGGTGCCGATCGTTTGTGGGTGGGAGCCGTAGAAGGGAGGCGGGTGGGCGGCCCATCATTGGAGGGACTTCCTGATCCTGTCCCTGTAGAGCACGCAAGTGATCAGGAGCGCGCAGGGTGTGCACACGCACATGTGTGCGCATGCGCTCCATTAAGTCTGGAGAGGGAGGGAGATGTAGAGGGAGGTGGAGGTAGAGGGAGATGTAGAGGGAGGTGGAGGTAGAGGGAGGGAGAGGGTGGGAAATAAACTATTCTAAAGGGATCTGGGAGGGTAGGGGGTTGGGGGCAGCTACACTTCAGAAAATTGGGGTTTCACCAAACTGGGCAATTAGTTATGAGCAAATTGGGTACTGGCAGACAACTGCCAGTACCCAAGATGGTGGAGAATAGGTAGAGGGGGAGGGTTATAGAGCTGTATGGGGGGGTCAGGGAGGTTGGGGGCTAAGGGGGGATCCATCACTATTGGATTAAATATATAAAACAAATATAATAAAAAAAATTCCTTTAATTTTAGTACTGGCAGACTTTCTGCCAGTACTTAAGATGGGAGTGACAATTGTGAGGTGGGGGAGGGGAGATAGCTGTTTGAGGGGTGTCAGGGAGGGATCAGGGGGTGGAATTTGTCAGGTGGGAGGCTGATCTCTACCCTAAAGCTAAAATTAACCCTACAAGCTACCTAATTAACCCCTTTACCACTGGGCATAATACAAGTGTAGTGTGCAGCAACATTTAGCTGCCTTCTAATTATCAAAAAGCAACGCCAAAGCCATATATGGATAAACTGTCAGAAAAACAACGAACCTCCAGGCACACGATTAAAAATTTTAAATCCAAAATGTATTATAGTCACATAACCATCACAGTAAAAGTTGAAAAGTAGAAAAACAGTTCTAAAAACACAGCATCCTGTCTCCTGTCTTACGCGTTTTGGCAGACCTGTGCCTTATTATTGCTTCTGATATTGCTTTAATGTGAGCTGGTTTAAATATTTTTATACAAGGGGACTGGTTACAAGACACAAGGTTTACTTTGACGGACACTCCAATTTACCTTGAGACACCTAACGGGGAGCTGTGTTTTGTTTTTCAAAGCCATATATGTCTGCTATTTCTGAACAAAGGGGATCACAGAGAAGCATTTACAACCATTTGTGCCATAATTGCACAAGCTAATTGTAAATAATTTCAGTTAGAAACCTAAAGTTAGTGAAAACTTTAGTGAATTTTTTTTTATTTGATCGCATTTGGCGGTGAAATGGTGGCATGAATTATACCAAAATTGTCCTAGATCAATACTTTGGGTCATCTACTACACTACACTAAAGTTACAATTAACCATACAAGCTCCCTACAAGCTACTTAATTAACCCCTTCACTGCTGGGCATAATACAAGTGTGGTGCGCAGTGGCATTTAGTGGCCTTCTAATTACCAAAAAGCAACACCAAAGTCATAAATGTCTGCTATTTCTGAAGAAAGGGGATCCCAGAGAAGCATTTACAACCATTTGTGCCATAATTTCACAAGCTGTTTGTAAATCATTTCAGTGAGAAATCTAAAGTTTGTGAAAAAGTTAGCAATTTTATTTTTATTTGATCGCATTTGGCGGTGAAATGGTGGCATGAAATATACCAAAATGGGCCTAGATCAATACTTTGGGTTGTCTACTAAAACAAAAATATACATGTAAAGGGATATTCAAGGATTCCTGACAGATATCAGTGTTACAACGTAACTATCGCTAATTTTGAAAAAAAAAAGGTTTGGAAATAGCAAAGTGCTACTTGTATTTATTGCCCTATAACTTGCAACCAAAGCAAAGAACATTTAAACATTGTGTATTTCTAAACTCAGGATAAAATAAGAAACTATTTAGCATGGTTGTTTTTTGGTGGTTGTAGATGTGTAACAAATTTTGTGGGTCAAAGTTAGAAAAAGTGTGTTATTTTTCATTTTTTCATCATATTTTATATATTTTTTAAAGTAAATTATAAGATATGATGAAAATAATGGTATCTTTAAAAAGTCAATTTAATGGCAATAAAAAAACGATATATATTATATGTGGGTACAGTAAATGAGTAAGAAGAAAATTACAGATAAACACAAACACTGCAGAAATGTTAAATAGCCCTGGTCCTTAAGGATAAGACAATTGAAAAATGGCCTTGTCCTTAAGGGGTTAAAAGGGCCTTTTGTAGGGCATTGCCCTAAGTTAAACAGCTCTTTTACCTACAAAAATTACAAAGTCCCCCCTAACAGTAAAACCCGCCACCCAACCAACCCCCAAAATAAGAAAACCTGTCTAAAAAAAAAACTAAGCTACCCATTGCCCCTAAAGGGGCATTTGTGTGCACATTGCCCTTAAAAGGGCAATCATCTCTTTTGCGCCCATTAAAAATATATAAAAAGCCATAATCTGAAACCCCCCCCCCAAAAAAAACACTAACATTAACCCCAGGAAATCAAATCAGCCAATAGAATTTAAGCAGCTCTCATCCTATTGGCTGATTTTAATTTTTCAGCCAATAGGAATGCAATGGTACCCCAATATAAAAAGGGTAGCTTGCATTCAAGCTTCACTGTGTTGCGGAGATTGCATGAAGAGGAGGCTTTGCACTGGATGTCGTCGTTGCCGCCGGTCCTGGTCAGCTGCTTTTTTACGCCCGCTGGTATTACGAGTCTTGCAGGTTTAGGGGCACCGCACACTTTTTTGGCCTTACGTAAACCGGCTTACGTAAACTTCGTAAACCCTTTTTCTATGGGACTTCCATAGCACCGGTATTACGAGTCTGTCCTGGGAGGCCAAAAAGTGAGCGGTACACCCTCTACCTCCAAGATTCCTAACGCATTCTAAAGTCAGTAGTTATGAGTTTTACACTACAATGCAGTAGCATAAAACTCATAACTAAAGTGCTAAAAAGTACACTAACACCCATAAACTACCTATTAACCCGTAAACCGAGGCCCTCCCGCATTGCAAACACTATAATAAAAATATTAACTCCTAATTTGCCGCTCCGGACATCGCCGCCACTATAATAAACATATGAACCCCTAAACCGCCGCTCTCCCGCCTTGCAAACACTATTTAAATATTATTAACCCATAATCTGCCGCCCCTAACATCGCCGCCACCTACATTATACTTATTAACCCCTAATCTGCTGCCCCCAACATCGCCGACACCTACATTATATTTATTAACCCCTAATCTGCCGCCCCCCAACGTCGCTGCCACTATAAATTTATTAACCCCTAAATGTAAGTCTAACCCTAACTCACCCCCTAACTTAAATATAATTTAAATAAATCTAAATAAAATTACTATCAATAACTAAATTATTCCTATTTAAATACTTACCTATAAAATAAACCCTAAGATAGCTACAATATAACTATTAGTAACATTGTAGCTAGCTTAGGGTTTATTTTTATTTTACAGGCAAGTTTGTATTTATTTTAACTAGGTAGAATAGTTATTAAATAGTTATTAACTATTTAATAACTACCTAGCTAAAATAAATACAAATTTACCTGTAAAATAAAACCTAACCTAAGTTACAATAACACCTAACACTACACTATAATTAAATCAATTCCCTAAATTAAATACAATAAAATAAATTAAATTAAATTAGCTAAATCACAAAACCCCCCACTAAATTAAAGAAAATAAAAAACAAATTACAGATCTTTAAACTAATTACACCTAATCTAATAGCCCTATCAAATTAAAAAAAGCCCCCCAAAATAAAAAAAAACCTAGCCTAAACTAAACTACCAATAGCCCTTAAAGGGCCTTTTGCGGGGCATTGCCCCAAAGAAATCAGCTCATTTTCCTGTAAAAAAAATACAAACACCCCCCCAACAGTAAAACCCACCACCCATACAGCCAACCCCCCAAATAAAATACTAACTAAAAAAACCTAAGCTCCCCATTGCCCTGAAAAGGGCATTTGGATGGGCATTGCCCTTAATAGGGCATTTAGTTCTATTGCGGCCCAAAGTCCCTAATCTAAAAAATAAATCCACCCAATACACCCTTAAAAAATCCTAACACTAACCCCCGAAGATTCACTTACCGGGAGAAGTCTTCATCCAAGCGGCAAGATGTCCTCAACGAAGCCGGCAGAAGTGGTCCTCCAGACGGGCAGAAGTGGTCCTCCAGACGGGCAGAAGTCTTCATTCAGACAGCATCTTCTATCTTCATCCTTCCGGAGCGGAGCGGGTCCATTTTAAGACATTTGACGCGGAGCATCCTCTTCAAACGATGTCTTCTTCATAATGAATATCACTTTAAGTGACGTCATCCAAGATGGCGTCCCTTAGATTCCGATTGGCTGATAGAATTCTATCAGCTAATCGGAATTAAGGTAGAAAAAATCCTATTGGCTGATGCAATTAGCCAATAGGATTGAACTTCAATCCTATTGGCTGATTCAATCAGCCAATAGGATTGAGCTTGCATTCTATTGGCTGATTGGAACAGCCAGTGGAATGCCAGCTCAATCCTATTGGCTGATTGCATCAGCCAATAAGATTTTTTCTACCTTAATTCTGATTGGCTGATTTCTATCAGCCAATCGGAATCTAAGGGACGCCATCTTGGATGACGTCACTTAAAGTGATATTCATTACGAAGAAGACGTCGTTTGAAGAGGATGCTCCGCGTCGGATGTCTTGAAGATGGACCAACTCCGCGCCGGAAGGATGAAGATAGAAGATGCCATCTGGATGAAGACTTCTGCCCTTCTGGAGGACCACTTCTGCCCATCTGGAGGACCACTTCTGCCGGCTTCGTTGAGGACATCTTGCCGCTTGGATGAAGACTTCTCCCGGTAAGTGAATCTTCGGGGGTTAGTGTTAGGATTTTTTTAAGGGTGTATTGAGTGGGTTTATTTTTTAGATTAGGGACTTTGGGCCACAATAGAGCTAAATGCCCATCCAAATACCCTTTTCAGGGCAATGGGGAGCTTAGTTTTTTTTAGTTAGTATTTTATTTGGGGTTTTGGTTGTGTGGGTGGTGGGTTATACTGTTGGGGGGCGTGTTTGTATTTTTTTTTACAGGAGAAAGAGCTGATTTCTTGGGGCAATGCCCCGCAAAAGGCCCTTTTAAGGACTACTGGTGGTTTAGTTTAGGCTAGGGTTTTTTTTTATTTTGGGGGGCATTTTTATTTTGATAGGGCTATTAGATTAGGTTTAATTAGTTTAAAGATCTGTAATTTGTTTTTTATTTTCTGTAATTTAGTGGTTTGTTTTTTGTTATTTAGCTAATTTAATTTAATCTATTTAATTGTATTTAATTTAGGGAATTGATTTATTTATAGTGTAGTGTTAGGTGTTATTTTAACTTAGGTTAGGTTTTATTTTACAGGTAAATTTGTATTTATTTTAGCTAGGTAGTTATTAAATAGTTAATAACTATTTAATAACTATTCTACCTAGTTAAAATAAATACAAACTTGCCTGTAAAATAAAAATAAAGCCTAAGCTAGCTAAAATGTAACTATTAGTTATATTGTAGCTATCTTAGGGTTTATTTTATAGGTAAGTATTTAGTTTTAAATAGGAATAATGTAGTTAATGATAGTAATTTTATTTAGATTTATTTAAATTATATTTAAGTTAGGGGGTGTTAGGATTAGACTTAAATTTAGGGTTAATACATTTAATATTGTGGCGGCGACATTGGGGGTGGCAGATTAGGGGTTAATAAGTGTAGGTAGGCTGCGGCGACATTGGGAGCAGGAGATTAGGGGTTAATAAATATAATGTAGGTGTCGGTGATGTTGGGGGCAGCAGATTAGAGGTTAGTAAGTATAATGTAGGTGGCGGCGGTGTCCAGAGCGGCAGATTAGGGGTTAATAAATATAATGCAGGTGTCGGCGATGTTGGGGGCGGCAGATTAGGGGTTAATAAGTGTAAGATTAGGGGTGTTTAGACTCGGGGTTCATGTTAGGGTGTTAGGTGTAAACATAAAATGTGTTTCCCCATAGGAATCAATGGGGCTGCGTTAAGGAGTTTTACGCTGCTTTTTGGCAGGTGTTAGACTTTTTCTCAGCCGGCTTTCCCCATTGATGTCTATGGGGAAATTGTGCACGAGCACGTACGACCAGCTCACCGCTGTCTTAAGCAGCACTGGTATTGGAGTGCGGTAAGGAGCACAATTTTGCTCTACGCTCACTTCTTGCCTGTTACCGCGGGTTTTTTAAAAACCTGTAATACCAGCGCTGCAGGTAAGTGAGCGGTGAGAAAAAACTGCTCGTTAGCACAGCACATCTCCTAACGCAAAACTCGTAATCTGGCCATTTATTTTTTTGTAATCTTAATGTTTTTTTATTTTTTTAAATCTTAGTGTTTGTTTGCTTTTGTAATGTTATTTTTTTTATTTTTTTGTAGTTTTTTTATTTTGTAACTTAGGTTTTTTTTGTTTTTCGCTTATTTAATTTTTTTAATATATTACTGTTAGGTTAATTAAGTTACAGGTAGATTACGAGTTTTGCGTTAGTCTTTTAACGCTGAAAAAATTGTAATTTCAGCGTTAAAACAGCAACACAGCCATTACAAGTCTTGTCGCTATAGCTGTACCGCTAGCCTTTTAGCCTGTAACGCAACGTCAGTCCCGCACTCGTAAAAAAGTTTTTTTCATGGGACTTCCATAGCGCTGCCATTACACGTTTTGCAGTGAGGCTAAAAAGCTTGCGTTGCAGCCTATACCGACACAATCCGTACCGCCATCTGAGACCAATAGTTATGAGTTTTACGCAACAAAACTGTTACATAAAACTCATAACTAAAGTGTTACAAAGTGCACTAACACCCATAAACTACCTATTAACCCCTAAACCGAGGCCCTCCCGCATAGCAAACACTTTGTAAATATTATTAACCCCTAATCTGCTGTCCGCCCACATCGCCCTTACTATACTAAAGTTATTAACCCCTATTCCGCCGCTCCCCGACACTGACGCCACTATAATAAACCTATTAACCCCTAAACCGCAAGCATGCACAACAAAATATACTAAATTAACCTGTTAACCCCTAAACCGAAAGCTCCCCACATTGTAATAAACTAATTTAAACTAGTAACCCCTAAACCTAACAACCCCCCTAACTTTATATTTAAATTTACAATTTCCCTATCTTAAATTAAACTAAATAAACTTACCTGTCAAATTAAAAAAACTATGTTTAAACTAACAATTAAACTAATATAACTATTAAACTAAAATTAAACTAACTACCAATTAAAGAAAACTAAAATACACATTAAATTGTTTATTTTAATTTAATAGGTTTATTATAATGGTGGCAGTGTCGGGGAGCGGCGGAATAGGGGTTAATGAGTATTCATAGTGGCGGTGATGTCGGGAGCGGCAGATTAGGGGTTAATAACTTTATGTAGATGTCAGCGATGTCGGGGGCGGCAGATTAGGGGTGTTTAGACGTGGGGTTTATGTTAGGGTGTTTTTTCCCCCATAGACATCAATGGGGCTGCGTTACGGAGCTTTTTATTCCGCGATCGCAGGTGTAAGGTTTTTTTCCAACACGCTCTCCCCATTGATGTCTATGGGGAAAGCGTGCACAAGCACGTCAAAACAGCGCTTGTATTTTGTGCGGTATGGAGCTCAACACAACCATATCGCACGTACAATCTGGGTGTTTGGAAACTTGTAATGGCAGCGCTATGGAGGGTGAAATAACACAACTTTTGTTGCGTTTGTTAAATACCCTCTATCGCGCATAACTTGTAATCTAGGTGTTAGTTAAGTTTTTAATTATATAAAGGTAGTTATATTGTAACTTTAATTTAAAGTTAGGGAGTGTTAGGTTTAGGGGTTAATAGTTTAATTTAGTGTGTCGCTATGTGGGTGTTTGGCGGTTTAGGGGTTAATAGTTTTAGTTTAGTATTAGCGATGTGGGGGCCAGCGGTTTAGGGGTTAATAGGTTTAATATAGTAGTAGCGATGTGGGTGCCGGCAGTTTAGGGGTTAATAGGTTTATTATAGTAGTAGCTATGTGGGGGGCCAGCAGTTTAGGGGTTAATTGGTTTATTATAGTAGTTGCAATGTGGGGGGCAGGTGGTTTAGGGGTTAATATGTTTATTTAGGTGTTAGCGATGCGGGGGTGGCAGATTAGGGGTTAATAGTTTTATTTAGTGTCGGCGATGTTGGGGGCAGTGGATTAGGGGTATTTAGACTAGGGGTTTATGTTAGTGTGTTAGGTTTTTACATAACTTTCTTTTCCCCATAGACATCAATGGGGATTACGGTACAGCGATCTCTATTCCACGATCACAGGTGTTAGTTTTTTTCTAACCCTTTCTCTTCATTGATGTCTATGGGGGAGTACGTACACAAGCACGTCAAGTCAGGCCTTGGGTTTTGTGCGGTATGGAGCTTATAAAGGCAGCGCTATGGAGAGTGTGATACTGCTCATTTTTTTGCGTTATTTACACCGGGTTTAGTGCACAACTTGTAATCTTGGTATTAGTGAGTAGTTACTATTCCTTTGTAGTTGTGCACAGCAGTTTAATGTCCTTTTAAGATATATTAATGAGGCTCCACATTGTATATCAGTTCTAAAAAAACAGAAAAAAATACATTTTAAAAATAAATATTTAAACAGAGCTCTAACAATATTCAAATTTAACCCAATACAGGGCTAGGTTATAATTGGCGTGATAACTGCGAATGATATCGGGTTTATTATGGGTGTTTGAACACAATTGAATTTGGATATTTAGAATAGCGTGACCTCAGAGCTCTGGTTAATTCACCTCACTAATTTTTAAAATATTGAAACCTCTAGTAATGTGAAGCATATCGATGTGCTTATTTTATTTCAAATCTAATTTAACTTCCGTACAACACAGTTTTTGTGAGGCTCCGTTACCTGCTTCAATTCAGCCTCTGGGGCATATTTATCAAGCTCCGAATGGAGCTTGATGCCCCGTGTTTCTGGCGAGCCTACAGGCTCGCCAGAAACAGCAGTTATGAAGCAGCGGTCACAAAGACCGCTGCTCCATAACCTGTCCGCCTGCTCTGAGCAGGCGGACAGACATTGCCGGAAATCAACCCAATCGAGTACGATCAGGTTGATTGACACCCCCCTGCTGGCGAGTCTGCAGGGGGCGGCGTTGCACCAGCAGCTCTTGTGAGCTGCTGGTGCAATGCTGAATACGACGAGCGTATTGCTGGCCGTATTCAGTGAGGTCTGGCGGAACTGATCCGCACTGTCGGATCAGGTCCGCCAGACCTTGATAAATAGGGGCCTCTGTCACAGATTTTCTTATTCTGTGATTTGACTGGCTGCTCTTTCAGCCAATCGGAGCCTCACCATGCGCCCTATGTAATTTACTGAGAGCACGCCTCCGTGCTTGTAACTACAATCAGACTCATCCTTGAAGTGCAATTGCTCACACGCAGCTCACTGCACTATTTGCACAGCTGAAAACAGAATAACAGTTTTTTAGCTGCACAAATAGCGTAGTGAGCTGCACGTGAGCAGTTGCACTTTCAAGGCTTAGTCTGATTTGATCAGTAAATTACATAGGGCGCATGGTGAGGCTCCAATTGGCTGAAAGAGCTGCCAGTCAAATCACAGAATAAGAAAATCTATGACAGAGGCTGAATTGAAGTAGGTAACGAAGCCTCACAAAAACTGTGTTGTACGGAAGTTAAATTAGATTTGAAATAAAATAAGCACACCAATATGCTTCACATTACTAGAGGTTTCAATATTTTAAAAATTTGTGAGGTGAATTTACCATCACTTTAACTGTTATGCTCGAATATAAAGTTGCACAAAATACATTAAAGAATACATTTAAAAGTTATACTCATAATAACACCATCTAATAAAAATTATTGAAAAAATAGCAATAAAAATGTATAAGGGCTCAAAGATATGAAGTCTCAGGTGTTGGGGAAAACGTCCTGCAAAGGGCTTTAACATAGAAATACATACATATACATGTTTTAAATATGTATATATATTTATATATATATATATATATATATATATATATATATATATATATAGATATAGATATAGATACACACACATAAACACACACTCACCGGTCACTTTATTAGTTACAGCTAGCTAGTACTGGGTTAGACTCCTTTTGCCTTCAGAACTGCCTTAATTCTTCGTGGCATAGATTCAACAAGGTGTTGGAAACATTCCTCAGACATTTTGGTCCATATTGACATGATAGCATCACGCAGTTGCTGCAGATTTGTCGGCTGCACATCCATGATGTGAATCTCCTGTTCCACCACATCCCAAAGGTGCTCTATTGGATTGAGATCAGGTAGGCCGTGGTGTTTAAACAATTCTCAATTGGTACTTAGGGGACCCAAAGTGTATCAAGAAAATATCTGCTTCACCATTACATCACCACCAGCAGCATTAACCGTTGATACAAGGCAGGATCCATGCTGCTTTCATGTTGTTTACGCCAAATTCTGACCCTACCATCTGAATGTCGCAGCTTAAATCGAGACTCATCAGACTAGGCAATATTTTTCCAATCTTCTATTGTCCAAATTTGGTGAGCCTGTGTGAATTGTATCCTCAGTTTCCTGTTCTTAGCTGACAGGAGTGGCACCCGTTGTGGTCTTCTGCTGTTGTAGCCCATCTGCTTCAAGGTTCGATGTGTTGTGAGTTCAGAGATGGTATTCTGCATACCTTGGTTGTAACGAGTGATTATTTGAATTATTTGAGTTACTGTTGCCTTTCTATCACCTCAAACCAGTCTGCCCATTCTCCTCTGACATCAACAAGGCATTTGCATTTTCGTCCACACAACCAACAACCAAGCCATGTACAAAGTCACTTGAATCCTTTCTCTTCCCCATTCTAATGCTCGCTTTGAACTTCAGCAAGTCGTCTTCACCACGTCTAGATGCCTAAATGCATTGAGTTGCTGCCATGTTATTGGCTGATTAGCAATTTGTGTTACCAAGCAGTTGAACAAGTGTACCTAATAAAGTGGCAGGTGAGTGTATATGTGTGTGCACATATGTATTTATATGTGTATATACACATATAAACGCATAAATACATATTTTATATATATATATATATATATATATATATATATAAATATATATATATAGACATATATGTATGTATATATATATATATATATATATATATATATGTCGTGAGTGAGCTCGTCTCAGGTGCAGTAATAAAGAGGTCCAGACCAGATATTTATCAAACAAGGGCTCACCTCAGGAGAGGTAATCTTTATTACACTGTTGCAACAGTGTCCCAGCACAAAACACAGTAACGCAAGACTAACACATTTTCATATACATGCATTTTTATACTATTACAGTAACTTACAAAGCAGAGAGTTAATTGGCTGATAATGATTGGCCAATAAATCTCATGTGATTAGTGGTTACTAGGAAAGGAAAAAAAAACAGGTCCTCTATGTTAAAATTTGGGAGATATGTTTTCTTGGAATGTGACCAGAGGCTAGTTGGCTAATTGGATTGAGAAGTTGATACTGTACAGAGAAGCCTTGGATTTTACCTTGAGTTTCAGATTTTAGAAAACAATGTATGGGAGAAGCCATAATTTTAAGATGTACTGATACATACTTATTAGGCTAAAAGTAAGTTGTTAAAGATACATCACTTATTAGGTCAGGAGTGAATTGCTGGAAAATACAGAAGTAATATATCTGCAGTTTCAGAGAAGAGTTCAGAAAAGAAAAGGAAAAGTTTAGTTAAACATATAAAATAATGAAAATAGAATAAGCAGCTCACAACATTCCCCCCTTTGATCGCAAACGTCAAAGTGCCGCAATCACAAAAAGTAAATGCGACTCATGGCGGTTTGACAATCACAATGCTATTAGTACATGGGTGCTCGCGTCCAAGATGGTTCACAGGACTACAAGAGGGTAAGCAAAAACAAGGTAGGAGTGAAGTTATTAGGTAGTAGACAATTCCGCTATTACCGGACACAAGCCGCGATCGGGTGGAGTAGACAACTACCTAAATATTCCTATGCTGTATATGTGTGTGTGGCATGACATAGTGCAGAAACATCCCCTCCCAGATTTATTAACAACAATTAACAATCCCCATCATTCTTGCAGAGTTGATGGCGAATAGTGGGTTGTCAGGCAGTATCATGGCATGTTTGGGAGGTGAAGGAATTCTGCACCTGTGAAGGAAATATAGAGAGTGTAAGTATAAGGTAATGCAATATGAAAGCAAAATCAAACAATACAGAAAGACAATGAAGAAATAGAAACCACTAGGGAGGGAAAAAGGAGTGGGGTATGGGTATACAGGCTACGACCAGGGTGGCCATCAAGGTAGATGATGGTCCATGGTCTGTCCGTGGCCAGTGTCCCAATGTAGGAAAGTTCTAGACGATCCTAGGGACGTAGTGCATCCTGCATAGGGATAAGACAGGGATATTTAGGGCACAGCTGGTGGTTAGACAATAACATTGTAAGGTCAAGAGGTCAGAAGAGATATAGAGCAGGAGAGAAGTAGGTGAACTCAGAAGAAATCAGGGTCAAGAGAGATCTCAACATGGTGGGGAGATTCAAAATGGATACAGGGAAACAAGTATTTGGGAGAAGAATGAGACACAGTGAAAACATTCTTGCATGTAGAGATTAGACCAGGTACACATTGTATACAGCAACACATCAGTATAAGGCATACTATAATAACAATGCCATACAGAAAAAGAGAGTGTAACCATCCCAAATTAGGTAGCCAATCAAAGAGATGGTTAAAAATGCCTCCAAGGCCAAATTTGTCATCAATCACATCTTGGACATCCTGGGATAGGGACCTAATAACTGTGAGATGGTGACTCAAATTAAGTGATTGATCAGTAACATAGGTACAACATTCTTTGCCCACGAGACTACAACCCCCCCCCTGGGAAGCCAGGAGGTAATCAAGGGCCATCCTATTCTGCAATGCTAGTTGTCTAAGCTGTTTCAACTCTTGGGCCACACTCTGAACAACTCCTGCACTCTCATTCATGAAGGTCTGTAGTATCATAGATAACATGATGATGTCCTGATGATTCAGGTAGACACCAACGGCCGGGAGGATAGCTCGACCAGTTGAATCTCCAGCATACTGTTGGACAAGGGGGAGCAGCGAGCTTCCAGATTCACATTTATTGCGAATTGGGCCCAAGGGCAGCATGGGGACAACATGGATGGCTGGGGTTACCACACCCAGGAAGCAGATGGCTGTATAGTTACCAGGGAGGACTGACACCGCTGTCTGTCCACATATCCAATACAACCCAGGGGGTGGTCTGCTGAGGAAAGATTGTACAAGGGATGGGGAAACAAAAGTACAATTGGGGCCCTGGAGGAAACAAAAAAAATGCAGTGAGATTATGATTCACAGTCAGGATTATTCCAGAGGAATTTTACCAACCGGAAATGAGTGCCATTACTGGAAATTACATACTTGCATAGGGAGGCACCCAACCGCACCGTACCTTGGCCAATTTCCTGCAGATAGTACCATATGAGGTGCCTCCCAAAGAGATAAAATTACCTGATAGGTTGAACAATGGTGTACCTGGAGGAATAAAAGTAGACGTGTGAGTTTAGTCCCCATTCACCTAAAGAATAGTTCTCTGTGGACAATTGGGCATTAGGTAAATTATCATTATGGGGGAAAGAATCATGGGGGTAAATAGGGGTTGTGGCAGAGGTAGTTACAGGGGAACGTCAAGCAAGAAGGGGTGACTTTCGTTTCTCAGCTACCCACTTCATAATTTTCAAACCACATTCACTAGTGGGGCTATGCAAATAGACTGGATAACAAACCCCTTAGGACCTTTAAATACAAACTTTGAGTATAATTACTTGTTGAGGGCAGCTAGTAGTAGGAGGAAAAACTGCCACAGATACAAGGTTACCAGAACAAGAGTATTTAGTAAAGGGGTTAGGACAAACACACTGACCAGAAGACACATATTGGGAAATAGAGTAAGAGAGCATGGTCAAAAGTGTGACACAAAACAAAGGAGACATATTGAGGGATGTTACTCAAGATATCAACAGAGGAGTGAGATAATGAAAATAAGAGTTAGAAAGACAGATCTTTCAGTTTCACTCATTCAGCTAGTGAGATTTCACTATTTCTGGTTAGTCTGAGTTTCAAACCCAGAAGGGTCTGAATTAACCAATCGTCAGGGGTCTTGGTTACCCCTTCTTCAGAGGCCTTGGTTGCCCCAGCTTCTTCTTTCTTTGCTCCGTTGCAGGCTGCTTCTTTTTCTGGGCTGTATCTTTTACACCTGGAGTAGTGGATCCAAGAGTCGACCTTGGCAACTTTGATAGCTGTTGGAGTAGTCAGCAAAACCAGGAAGGGACCTTTCCAGAGAGGCTGCAGTGGCTTCTTTTGATAAGTCTTGACCAAAATGGAGTCACCTGACTGGAAGGGATGGGCAGTCATGTCCAATGGCAAAGACTGAGAGAGAGAGAGACATGTCTGTGCAGAGAATGTCTGCAGTTGCAAAAGATAAGCAGTTAGATATACATCACCTACTGCAAGGTCAGGCAGGTGTAAGGTGTTGGCACTATTCAAAGGAGGTGGCCTACCAAACAACAGTTCATATGGTGAGAGCTTGAGGGTCCCCCTATGGTTTGTGCGAGTTCCAAACAGTGCCAGGGGCAAAAAGCATCTACCCATTTAAGGCTTGCTTGAGAACAAATTTTTGCAATAGTCTGTTTTAGGGTCTGGTTCTTTCTTTCCACTTGGCCTGAGCTTTTCTGGATGCCAAGGGGTATGGAGATGCCAAGTAAAGCCTAAGGCTAATGTCAGTTGCTGAATAATATTACTTGTGAAATGTGTTCTTCTGTTAGATTCAATTACTCTTGGGAGGCCAAACCTGGGTATAAGTTATTTTAGCATTCACTTGGTAACTTCTTGGGCTTTCATAGTTCTGGTAGGAAAGGCCTCCACAAGTAAATGTTTGAAACCCCTACAAGGAGGTATGTCAGAAAAGTCAATTTGTAAACGTTCAAAAGGTTGAAATGCCCATGGGCGTCCGCCTGGTGGGCCTTTAGGTTCCCCCCTTGGATTGAATTGAGCACGTCTCACAATTCAATACAACCCATTTTGCAGCTTGATGGGGGGGGGCAAACCACTGTCTGTTAAGGGTTTCAGCAAGTTGTGTGGTACCTCAGTGTGTTTGGTTATGCAGAAAGGATAGCATATGAGAGAGGTGCGGTTGAGGTAGAGCAGGGCATCCATCTGGAGTGGACCAGATACCAAAAGAGTCACAGGTAAGACCAAGAACAGTCCAGAGGTGAACAGTTTGTTCAGGAAGAGAAGTGTAAAGAGAAGACAATGTAGTGTAAATGGCAGAGAAGCTGCATGCTAAGCAATTTGATCAGCATAACTATTACAAAGTGAAATGGGTTCCTGTGAGTGGGTGGGTGCTTTGCAATGCATGACAGAGATGGAAATGGGTAAATGGATTGAGTCAAGGAGTGCAGAAACTTGTGGTGCATTGGCAATTTGGGTACCAGCCAGTGGCGTCACTAGGGTTGGTGTCACCCGGTGCGGTTAGTCATGGTGTCACCCCCCCCCCCCAGAAAGCAGACACACACAAAAACACAGGCAAACACACATACAAACACTCAGACACGCTTAAAAACATACTCAGATGCACACACAAATACTCGGAAACACACTCAGACACACACACAAAAGCACACACACAAAAACTCAGACACACACATACAAAGGCCTAGATTTGGAGTTCGGCGGTAAAAGGGCTGTTAACGCTCCGCGGGTTTTTTTCTGGCCGCACCATAAATTTAACTCTGGTATCGAGAGTTCAAACAAATGCTGCGTTAGGCTCCAAAAAAGGAGCGTAGAGCATATTTACCGCAAATGCAACTCTCGATACCAGAGTTGCTTACGGACGCGGCCGGCATCAAAAACGTGCTCGTGCACGATTCTCCCATAGGAAACAATGGGACTGTTTGAGCTGAAAAAAAACCTAACACCTGCAAAAAAGCAGCGTTCAGCTCTTAACGCAGCCCCATTGTTTCCTATGGGGAAACACTTCCTACGTCTGCACCTAACACTCTAACATGTACCCCGAGTCTAAACACCCCTAACCTTACACTTATTAACCCCTAATCTGCCGCCCCCGCTATCGCTGACCCCTGCATTACACTTTTAACCCCTAATCTGCCGCTCCGTAAACCGCCGCCACCTACGTTATCCCTATGTACCCCTAATCTGCTGCCCTAACATCGCCGACCCCTATGTTATATTTATTAACCCCTAATCTGCCCCCCACAACGTCGCCGACACCTGCCTACACTTATTAACCCCTAATCTGCCGAGCGGACCTGAGCGCTACTATAATAAAGTTATTAACCCCTAATCCGCCTCACTAACCCTATCATAAATAGTATTAACCCCTAATCTGCCCTCCCTAACATCGCCGACACCTACCTTCAATTATTAACCCCTAATCTGCCGACCGGAGCTCACCGCTATTCTAATAAATGTATTAACCCCTAAAGCTAAGTCTAACCCTAACACTAACACCCCCCTAAGTTAAATATAATTTTTATCTAACGAAATAAATTAACTCTTATTAAATAAATAATTCCTATTTAAAGCTAAATACTTACCTGTAAAATACATCCTAATATAGCTACAATATAAATTATAATTATATTATAGCTATTTTAGGATTAATATTTATTTTACAGGCAACTTTGTAATTATTTTAACCAGGTACAATAGCTATTAAATAGTTAAGAACTATTTAATAGTTACCTAGTTAAAATAATAACAAATTTACCTGTAAAATAAATCCTAACCTAAGATATAATTAAACCTAACACTACCCTATCAATAAAATAATTAAATAAACTACCTACAATTACCTACAATTAACCTAACACTACACTATCAATAAATTAATTAAACACAATTGCTACAAATAAATAAAATTAAATAAACTATCTAAAGTACAAAAAATAAAAAAGAACTAAGTTACAGAAAATAATAAAATATTTACAAACATAAGAAAAATATTACAACAATTTTAAACTAATTACACCTACTCTAAGCCCCCTAATAAAATAACAAAGCCCCCCAAAATAAAAAATTCCCTACCCTATTCTAAAATACAAATATTACAAGCTCTTTTACCTTACCAGCCCTGAACAGGGCCCTTTGCGGGGCATGCCCCAAGAATTTCAGCTCTTTTGCCTGTAAAAAAAAACATACAATACCCCCCCCCCAACATTACAACCCACCACCCACATACCCCTAATCTAACCCAAACCCCCCTTAAATAAACCTAACACTACCCCCCTGATGATCTTCCTACCTTGTCTTCACCATGCCAGGTTCACCGATCCGTCCTGGCTCCATCATCTTCATCCAACCCAAGCGGGGGCTAGACATCCACTGAAGAAGTCCAGAAGAGGGTCCAAAGTCTTCCTCCTATCCGGCAAGAAGAGGACATCCGGACCGGCAAACATCTTCTCCAAGCGGCATCTTCTATCTTCTTCCATCCGATGACGACCGGCTCCATCTTGAAGACCTCCAGCGCGGATCCATCCTCTTCTTCCGACGACTAGACGACGAATGACGGTTCCTTTAAGGGACGTCATCCAAGATGGCGTCCCTCGAATTCCGATTGGCTGATAGGATTCTATCAGCCAATCGGAATTAAGGTAGGAATTTTCTGATTGGCTGATGGAATCAGCCAATCAGAATATAGTTCAATCCGATTGGCTGATCCAATCAGCCAATCAGATTGAGCTCGCATTCTATTGGCTGATCGGAACAGCCAATAGAATGCGAGCTCAATCTGATTGGCTGATTGGATCAGCCAATCGGATTGAACTATATTCTGATTGGCTGATTCCATCAGCCAATCAGAAAATTCCTACCTTAATTCCGATTGGCTGATAGAATCCTATCAGCCAATCGGAATTCGAGGGACGCCATCTTGGATGACGTCCCTTAAAGGAACCGTCATTCGTCGTCTAGTCGTCGGAAGAAGAGGATGGATCCGCGCTGGAGGTCTTCAAGATGGAGCCGGTCGTCATCGGATGGAAGAAGATAGAAGATGCCGCTTGGAGAAGATGTTTGCCGGTCCGGATGTCCTCTTCTTGCCGGATAGGAGGAAGACTTTGGACCCTCTTCTGGACTTCTTCAGTGGATGTCTAGCCCCCGCTTGGGTTGGATGAAGATGTTGGAGCCAGGACGGATCGGTGAACCTGGCATGGTGAAGACAAGGTAGGAAGATCATCAGGGGGGTAGTGTTAGGTTTATTTAAGGGGGGTTTGGGTTAGATTAGGGGTATGTGGGTGGTGGGTTGTAATGTTGGGGGGGGGTATTGTATGTTTTTTTTTACAGGCAAAAGAGCTGAAATTCTTGGGGCATGCCCCGCAAAGGGCCCTGTTCAGGGCTGGTAAGGTAAAAGAGCTTGTAATATTTGTATTTTAGAATAGGGTAGGGAATTTTTTATTTTGGGGGGCTTTGTTATTTTATTAGGGGGCTTAGAGTAGGTGTAATTAGTTTAAAATTGTTGTAATATTTTTCTTATGTTTGTAAATATTTTATTATTTTCTGTAACTTAGTTCTTTTTTATTTTTTGTACTTTAGATAGTTTATTTAATTGTATTTATTTGTAGCAATTGTGTTTAATTAATTTATTGATAGTGTAGTGTTAGGTTAATTGTAGGTAATTGTAGGTAGTTTATTTAATTATTTTATTGATAGGGTAGTGTTAGGTTTAATTATATCTTAGGTTAGGATTTATTTTACAGGTACATTTGTTATTATTTTAACTAGGTAACTATTAAATAGTTCTTAACTATTTAATAGCTATTGTACCTGGTTAAAATAATTACAAAGTTGCCTGTAAAATAAATATTAATCCTAAAATAGCTATAATATAATTATAATTTATATTGTAGCTATATTAGGATGTATTTTACAGGTAAGTATTTAGCTTTAAATAGGAATTATTTATTTAATAAGAGTTAATTTATTTCGTTAGATAAAAATTATATTTAACTTAGGGGGGTGTTAGTGTTAGGGTTAGACTTAGCTTTAGGGGTTAATACATTTATTAGAATAGCGGTGAGCTCCGGTCGGCAGATTAGGGGTTAATAATTGAAGGTAGGTGTCGGCGATGTTAGGGAGGGCAGATTAGGGGTTAATACTATTTATGATAGGGTTAGTGAGGCGGATTAGGGGTTAATAACTTTATTATAGTAGCGCTCAGGTCCGCTCGGCAGATTAGGGGTTAATAAGTGTAGGTAGGTGTCGGCGACGTTGAGGGGGGCAGATTAGGGGTTAATAAATATAACATAGGGGTCGGCGATGTTAGGGGTAGCAGATTAGGGGTACATAGGGATAACGTAGGTGGCGGCGATTTGCGGTCGGAAGATTAGGGGTTAATTATTTTAAGTAGCTTGCGGCGACGTTGTGAGGGGCAAGTTAGGGGTTAATAGATATAATACAGGGGTCGGCGGTGTTAGGGGCAGCAGATTAGGGGTACATAAGTATAACGTAGGTGGCGGTCGGCAGATTAGGGGTTAAAAATTTTAATCGAGTGGCGGCGATGTGGGGGGACCTCGGTTTAGGGGTACATAGGTAGTTTATGGGTGTTAGTGTACTTTAGGGTACAGTAGTTAAGAGCTTTATGAACCGGCGTTAGCCAGAAAGCTCTTAACTCCTGCTATTTTCAGGCGGCTGGAATCTTGTCGTTAGAGCTCTAACGCTCACTGCAGAAACGACTCTAAATACCGGCGTTAGGAAGATCCCATTGAAAAGATAGGCTACGCAAATGGCGTAGGGGGATCTGCGGTATGGAAAAGTCGCGGCTGTAAAGTGAGCGTTAGACCCTTTAATCACTGACTCCAAATACCAGCGGGCGGCCAAAACCAGCGTTAGGAGCCTCTAACGCTGGTTTTGACGGCTACCGCCGAACTCTAAATCTAGGCCAAAATATGTAAACTGCACTGCATTAATTATAAAGTTCATGCCTAGAGCTGCTCCCTGGCTCAGCAGAACATCAAATGAAAGATAAACAGAGCACTCTAAAATAAATCACTGAAGAAAAGGTTTAGGCGCGCAAACTATGAAAATTCTGCTCTTTGACTCTGTTCCAAGTCTGTCAGTGCATAGCCCTGGGCCGCATGTCACTGAGCAGTGAGCACAGATAGGCACGCAGGTTTAGGCTAGCAGCGCAACTTTGCAAGCCCCATGGCACGACCACAACATTCATAGTGAAATTGGGCAGGGGAGGAGCAAAGTACAAACAAGCAAAAGCAGCCGGGAAAACTATTTGTTGAAATTGCAGCACTGGCTCAAGGGGCAAAAAAACTGTGTGTCTACAACTTACCCAGTCCCACTAATGTTCACAAATGCCAGCCTCTAATAAAATAATCTATGCATCTCAACATTGTATTTCTTTGAATTTCAAAAAAAATAAAAAAATAAAATTTTTTTTTTTTTTTTTTTTTGGTGTCACCCCCTGGAGGGTGTCACCCAGGTGCGGCCCGCACCCCCCGCACCCCCTAGTGACGCCACTGGTACCAGCAGAAGTTAGAAAACCCCTTAATTTCCATAATTGACCAGTGGTGTATACAATCCCTAAAGCTTATTTACTATCAGTGTAAATGTTTACTGACCTGTCCTTTGAGAGCTGACAAGCAAGTGTGAGTGCATGTAGCTCAGCCGCTTGGGCACTGTAGTGAGATGGGAGGGGCTCGGCCTCTATAACAGAATCTGTCATGACTACACCAGAAACATTCACCATCCTCAAACTTCCATCACAGAACAGTGTCCAATCCAGGTTAGGTAGAGGCACATCAGAGAGGTCATCCCTTGGTTTTGAGGAAAAGAGAGATACAGATAAACAGTCATAGTGTGGGGTACCATCATCAGGCAGAGGCAACAAAGTTGCTGGGTTGAGAGAGGTACAGTGGATGATAGTGATATTAGAAGGTACAAGAAGCAATGTCTCATACCTAGTGAGACGTTGGTTTAAAAAAAAATGTTGTGTATTTGTCTGATTGAGTAAGAGGTGTGCTGCGTGTGGCACATGCATGTGTAAAGAATGTCCCTGTACAAGCTCCTTTGCCCTTTTTTTTGGCATTTGAAATAGCTGATTTAGCCTGTGGTATTCCCACCTATAGTAAAAGTTTTATACTGGAGTCTCAGCTATCAATCAGCCTAAGTAAACAAGCCAGCATAAGAAACCACACTCACAGTGGGGTGCAGGATAGTTTAAGGGACAGTTTACCCAAATTAAGAATATTTTGAATTGAAACTGCTGACATAGTTAAATATACTAGTGCTGAGCATACAATAAACCTCATTTTCTTTCTCTGTAAATATTTTTTGAAATCTCAGATTTTATATCAGTTTGCCTATACCCCTTTAAATATTTTTTTTTCTTTTTTTCTGCGGCCACTCTGGTTTCCCTGCCTTCAGTGCATAGCACACGCTCCACCCCCTGACTCCGTGTTGATGAGCAGTGAGCAGTTTTTTTTTTTAGAGCTTGAATACATTCAGGTCAGTGATATCTCTCAGTTTTTGCAACTTATTTGAAGAGAAAAAGAAAACGTTTGCAACATGCAATTCCACTCCTGTATTAGAACAGACTTTTACACAGACCTGTATGTATTCAACTCAGAAGTTAAATCCACATCGGCATGAAGCCTCAATCAGCTGGAAAACAAATGTAACTTTTTTTTATTTATTCTACTGCTAGTCTCTCAGATTGCAGCGCAAACCGCAAAGACTGCAGGCAGGCAGCAGCTGTCATCAGTTCAATTTGGCTTATAGAGAGGATTGATTTACACTGCCTAAATCTCTGCTATCTAAACGGCAGGTTTTATATTATATATACAAGGAAGGGTCTGTGCACAAGGTGATTATGTAACCAAAGTATTGTAAAACAATATAAAAAAAATATAAAAATTCATCCAGGTCTTATGCAATTATTATGCTCCCAGAGACAGTTAAATGTAAAGTGTGGGGAGTGATATTTTAATTTATTTTGTTAGCTGCCGATTGTGTGTGCACATTGGAGGTTTACTGTCTTTAGCATATCATTTACTAAAGCACTTTGATTGGCCATGGGGCGGGGTAATAGAGCATTGTAACACTGCCCTTTTATCAGGGCATTCCAGGGACATTTAGCTGAACTGCAAAGAAGAAGATAAATAATATAAAAACAATATATATATTTTACAAACTACTACATTTTATGTATTATCTCCTTTACTTGTTAATCCAGTGTTATTGCTGCTCATGAACTCCTTTACTATGAGTGAACTGGCCCTTTAAGTAATAAAATGACAATTTTCCATTGCTCTGTCTAAGCACTGAGCTCTGATTTTACAGAAAAATATAACACAATGAGATATTCTTATTATCTAAAATTCAACCCATTGCAATAACTGTTTTGAAAGCATAAAACCAGCTACTTCATATATATACAAATAAACTTGCAAATGCAATTTCTCCTATATTTTATACTATGCAGCTTGTATAACAAGTCATTGAAAATACATTAATATAAAAACAATTTTACAGTGTACTGTCCCCATAAGGGCTGACCATTTATCATGTATATTACATATTCAACCTTATTGTCTTATTTACCATCAAAATTCCACCTCCCAACTGCATCACAACCTGCATATACTTAAATATTTATTGCAAAAGAAACAGACCCAAATACTTTAGATACATCTAATGAAACACAATCCATGATACAGCAAAGAAGCAGAACTCCAATGGCAAACAAGACAAGTTTTTTTACCTTATTTTATCTTTTTCACAAACATACTTAACCCATTAATCATATACAAGAAAAACTCTCATATTTACTAGAGCGTGACAAAAATCACACACACCATCGCACTTTCAAAGTCGTTAGTTACTTCACTTGCAAAAAACAATATATTTTATATGCCTCAAACAGATGGAAACACATTAAATCTCTTATCAGCCCATACATAAAACAAATATCACTAAAAACTAAAAAAAAAAAATGCTATTATTGGCACACAAAATTAAGAACATACATATGACTTTAAAACCAAGTTACAGCAATGACAAGCAAACCATTACAGCGTCAAATTTCTTAGCTAAGAATTCCTGATACACACACACAGCTCCAGCCTGCATCAAACATCAAGGCCAGCTTTCTTTTGCAGCGATTGTACACAAAATTCATATCAACTCGCATACCTCAAATATTTCACTCCCAGCATTTATTCTTACGCAATTTTAACATACATCAAACTTTTAGTGACACAGCAAACACATTTTCATTTGGGTTTTGACGTCCGCAACCCTACTATTCTCAAAAAGATAATAGTAGTCCATCTGGTCAGGGCATATATCAACCAGAAGATTGCGGAGGGCAATTAATTTAGAGAGCTCAAAGGACCCAAATCTCAGCCACCTTAATTCAGGATCAAGGCTGAGAGTTTAGGAAACTCAGAGCTCTGTGCACAAAGTATAAAGTCTATTTTTTTTATAACCAAGCAGTACTGAGTTTTCCCTAATTTGCATATACTTTAACAAGGGGAGAGTCTTTGTCTACTTTAGAAAGCTGGGATTACATTTTTATATCCCTGTTCCTTAAAGTGAATGTAAATTTTGTTGACAAAGTGCCCAGTCTACAAAAATTCAACCAAAAACAGGGGCACTTTAACTCCTCAAAATCCACACCTCACTTTAATCCCTAATCAAGTCCCTGCAGTTACCGGACGGACACTTCCTCAATGTCCCTGCCTAGCGGGAGAGATTAGCACTATAGTCAATCAAGTCCCTGCAGTTACCGTACGGACACTACCTCAATGTCCCTGCTTAGCGGGAGAGATTAGCACTATAGTCTCAAGTCACAATATGTCTTGGATCACTATTTCTGCCTCTGTAAAATCCCTACCACCTGAAACTTTATTTTATAGTGGGCTGGCACCCTAATGGTGTTTAACTGCCAGACAGATGTCCCACTGAATTTAATAGTGATCCAGTATATAAAACAAAAACAGGGTAAAAGACCCACAACATATATTACACGTACATGAACACAAAAGACAAGAAGACACTCACAGACTGGTCCAAGGGGTAGATTGTGTCCGTTGTTTGTGGTCTGTTCCTCAGGACGTACTCCTTTATCGCCCCCTGGGACTCCCTGGCCAACAAGACAAAACCTCCCACAGGTAAGCTATAGACCTGAATCAGATGGGTGCGCGCAGATTTTGGTTCCCAGCCAGGGAGGCACAGAAGGTCGACCTGAAGCACGGCCCACCAGAGTCGCCAAGTTACTGTCGTGAGTGAGCTCGTCTCAGGTGCAGTAATAAAGAGGTCCAGACCAGATATTTATCAAACAGGAGAGGTAATCTTTATTACACTGTTGCAACAGTGTCCCAGCACAAAACACAGTAACGCAAGACTAACACATTTTCATATACATGCATTTTTATACTATTACAGTAACTTACAAAGCAGAGAGCTAATTGGCTGATAATGATTGGCCAATAAATCTCATGTGATTAGTGGTTACTCGGAAAGGAAAAAAAAAACAGGTCCTCTATGTTAAAATTTGGGAGATATGTTTTCTTGGAATGTGACCAGAGGCTAGTTGGCTAATTGGATTGAGAAGTTGATACTGTACAGAGAAGCCTTGGATTTTACCTTGTGTTTCAGATTTTAGAAAACAATGTATGGGAGAAGCCATAACTTTAAGATGTACTGATACATACTTATTAGGCTAAAAGTAAGTTGTTAAAGATACATCACTTATTAGGTCAGGAGTGAATTGCTGGAAAATACAGAAGTAATATATCTGCAGTTTCAGAGAAGAGTTCAGAAAAGAAAAGGAAAAGTAGCTAGTAATAGAATGGAATGCATGTCAGCTGCTGTGTATCATTTGGAAACCTCAACCCAGCAACTCAACAAAGGCTACTTCAACAGCAGATATGAGCCAAGAGATTATGGAAACAGAGAGGTAACTGCCGGTCACAACAGTGCAGCAGTGTATTTATTTTCCTCTGTACCTCCCGAGGTAAATAATAGACCTATGGTTTTTCCAAATGGCTGAGATGTATATTCATATGTTTTCCCAATTAAAGGGACATTAAACCCAAAATTTTTCTTTCATGATTCAGATTGAGAATACAAATTTAAACAGCATTCTCTTTTACATCTATTATCTAATTTGCTTCATTCTTTAGATATCCTTTGTTAAAGAAATATCAATATCATGGGTGAGCCAATCACACGAGGCATCTATATGCAGCCACCAATCAGCAGCTACTGAGCCTATCTAGATATGCTTTTCAGCAAAGGATTTCAAGGATAACAAGATAAATAAGCAAATTAGATAATAGAAGTAAATTAGAAAGCTGTTTAAAATGGTATGCTCTTTCTAAATCATGAAAGAAAAAAGTTGTGTTTCATGTCCCTTTAAAGAGTCAGTAAATATTTTTTTATGTATCCAAAATATATGTCAGGAAAAAACACTTGTTGCAAAAGATTTACATACAAAATACATATACACACACACATATTTACATATATACAGGTGTTGAAAAATCCACTCCTCCTGGTAGTGGAAAATCTCTATGGGAAAGTTGGAAATATATTTTCTATTTTTTTTACATACTTTTGTTTTATTTTCATTATTGAAAAAAGAGAAAGATGGAGGGGCAGTACAGTTGCAAGGTGTAGTAGGCATCACACACACATCATAAAAAACTTTATATGGGCTCATTTGCTGTACGTGAGCATAGCTATGTCGGGGCACAACTGTGTTTGGAAATGCAACTGTTTATGGCCACAACTGTGTATGGGAGCACAGTTTTGTAGGAGCACAACCATACCTCCCAACATTTGTGGCTGAGATTGAGGGACACAGAAGGTTGATAGGAGCCCGTCACCACGGACACGGCATGAGAACTAGCGCAACAAAGGGGGTAAGATGCGCAGTGCTGGCAGCAAATTGTAAATATATACACATATTAACACGTAAATATATATGATATATTACAGATATTTTATTAAAAAACTAAAGATGCTAATATCTTTATTTCTCTTGTAAGATGTATTGAGTCCACGGATTCATCCTTACTTGTGGGATATTCTGCTTCCCTACAGGAAGTGGCAGAGAGAGCACCCACAGCAGAGCTGTCTATATAGCTCCCCCCTTAGCTCCACCCCCAGTCATTCTCTCTGCCTGCTTAACTGCTAGGAAGTGCAAAGAGCTATGTGGTGACTAATATGTTAGTTTTTTATTTCTCAAGCAAAAGTTTATTATTTTAAATGGTACTGGTTTGTACTATTTACTCTCTGGCAGAAAAAGGATGAAGATTTCTGCAAGGAGGATGATGATCTTAGCACTTTGTAACTAAGATCCACTGCTGTTCTCACAGGGCCTGAAGATTATAGGAAAACTTCAGTTGGGAGAACAGTTTGCAGACTAAACTGCATATGAGGTATGTTCAGTCTATATTTTTCTAGACAGACTGTGTTAATTCTAGAAAAGGCTGGCAATATCCCCATGAGAGAAGGGTAAGCTGTATTCAGACATTTTAATATGAATTTCAGCTTGCTTGAAGGGCTCATTAGTTACTGGTGACACTGTTAGGAAAAAACATTTTGTTTATTGATGCATTTATAACGTTTTTTGAAGGGACTAAAGGGGTCATTGTGGCTTGGTTTTGAGTTTTGTAAATCACATGGTTAATTTAAGAGACACTCTGGTGTTTCTCTGATAGGCTTCAAAACATTGAGTGAGGTGGGAGGGGCCTATTTTCGCGCCTCAGTTGCGCAGTTTCCTTTCCTCTGAGACATATCACTGCTTCTCCTGAGTTTTCCTGCTGTTTGAGGGCTGTTAAAGAAGTTTTTTCCCCACAAATTGTTCTGAAGGGCAGGTAGGAGCCACAGCAGAGCTGTGGCAAGGTGCTGAAAGTCTTTTTTATTGGGTTTAACGTTTTTTTCAATCCGTTTTTGCAATTAAGGGATTAATTGTTTATTTGCATAGCTGTGCAAAGTTACTAGGCCTTTATAATGCTACTGTAAAAATTTTGTTAAGTTTACTGCTTTTTTACACTGTTTTGCAGAACTGGTGCAGCTTTTTTTCTCTTAAAGGCACAGTACCATTTTATTGCTAAGTGTTTTTTACTTTGATTACAGTGTTTTCCAAGCTTGCTTGTTACATTACTAGCCTGTTTAACATGTCTGACACCAAGGAAAATCCTTGTTTAATATGTTTGGAAGCCATTGTGGAACCCCCTCTTAGAATGTGTCCCAATTGTACTGATATGTCTATAAACTATAAAGAACATATATTAGCACTTAAAAATAGAGCAATAGATGATTCTCAGTCAGAAGTAAATGAGGGTTCGCCATCTAGCTCTCCCCAAGTGTCACAAACAGTAACGCCCGCACAAGTGATGCCAAGTACCTCTAGTGCGTCAAATTCTTTTACTTTACAAGACATGGCCACAGTTATGAATACAACCCTCACAGAGGTTTTATCTAAACTGCCTGGTTTACAAGGAAAGCGGGACAGCTCTAGGTTTAGAAAAGATGCTGAGCCGTCTGACGCTGTAGTAGCCGTATCTGATATGCCCTCACAATGCTCTGAAGTAGGGGTGAGGGATTTGTTATCTGAGGGAGAAATTTCTGATTCAGGAAAGACGCTTCCTCAGACAGATTCTGATATGACGGCCTTTAAATTTAAGCTTGAACACCTCCGCTTATTGCTCAGGGAGGTATTAGCAACTCTAGATGATTGTGACCCTATAGTGGTTCCAGAGAAATTGTGTAAAATGGATAAATACTTAGAGGTTCCTGTTTACACTGATGTTTTTCCAGTTCCTAAGAGGATTGTGAATATTATTACTAAGGAGTGGGATAGACCAGGTATTCCGTTCTCTCCCCCTCCTGTTTTTAAGAAAATGTTTCCCATATCTGACACCATGCGGGACTCGTGGCAGACAGTTCCTAAGGTGGAGGGAGCTATTTCTACTCTGTCTAAGGGTACAACTATACCTATCGAAGACAGTTGTGCTTTCAAAGATCCTATGGATAAAAAATTAGAGAGTCTCCTGAAGAAAATTTTTGTTCATCAGGGTTTTTCTCTCCAATCTATTGCGTGCATTGTTCCTGTAACTACTGCAGCTGCTTTCTGGTTTGAGGCTCTAGAAGAGGCTCTTCAGATGGAGGCTCCATTAGAGGAGATTATGGACAGAATCAAGGCCCTTAAGTTGGCTAATTCTTTTATTACAGATGCCGCTTTTCAACTGGCTAAATTAGCGGCAAAGAATTCAGGTTTTGCCATTTTAGCACACAGGGCATCATGACTTAAGTCCTGGTCTGCTGATGTGTCATCTAAATCTAAACTTTTGAACATCCCTTTCAAAGGAAATACCCTATTCGGGCCTGAACTGAAAGAGATTATTTCAGACATCACTGGAGGGAAAGGTCAAATCAAGATCAAATAAGATGAAGATCAAGCAAAATAATTTTCGTTCCTTTCGGAACTTCAAAAGTGGTTCCATTTCAGCTTCCTCTGCTGCAAAGCAAGAGGGGGATTTTGCCCAATCCAAGTCAGTCTGGAGACCTAACTAGGCTTGGAACAAGGGTAAACAGGCCAAGAAGCCTACAGCTGCCTCTAAGACAGCATGAAGGGGTAGCCCCCGATCCGGGACCGGATCTAGTAGGGGGCAGACTCTCTCTCTTCGCTCAGGCTTGGGCAAGAGATGTTCAAGATCCCTGGACTTTAGAAATTGTGTCCCAGGGATATCTTCTGGAATTCAAAGACTCTCTTTCAAGGGGGAGATTTCATATTTCTCGATTGTCTGTAAACCAGACAAAGAGAGAGGCGTTCTTACGCTGTGCAGAAGACCTTCTTACCATGGGGGTGATCCGCCCAGTCCCAAAAGAAGAACAGGGGCTAGGGTTCTACTCAAACCTGTTTGTGGTTCCCAAAAAAGAAGGAACTTTCAGACCAATCTTGGATCTCAAAATTCTAAACAAGTTCCTCAAAGTTCCATCATTCAAGATGGAGACCATTCGGACTATCCTGCCTCTGATCCAGGAGGGTCAATATATGACTACCGTGGACTTAAAGGATGCGTATCTACACATCCCTATTCACAGAAATCATCATCAATTTCTCAGATTTGCCTTTCTAAACAGGGATTACCAGATTGTGGCTTTTCCCTTCGGGTTGGCCAAGGCTCCAAGAATTTTCACAAAAGTGCTAGGATCCCTCCTGGCGGTTCTACGACCTCGGGGCATAGCAGTGGCACCTTATCTAGACGACATCTTAATTCAGGTGTCGACTTTTCAGCTAGCCAAGTCTCACACGGACATTGTGTTGGCTTTTCTGAGATCTCACGGGTGGAAGGTGAACATAAAAAAGAGTTCTCTCTTCCCTCTTACAAGAGTTTCCTTTCTAGGGACTCTGATAGATTCGGTAGAAATGAAAATATTTCTGATGGAGGTCAGAAAATCAAAACTTTTAACCACTTGCCGAACTCTTCATTCCATTCCTCGGCCATCAGTGGATCAGTGTATGGAGGTAATCGGACTCATGGTAGCAGCAATGGACATAGTTCCTTATGCCCGCCTACACTTCAGACCACTGCAACTATGCATGCTCAAACAGTGGAATGGGGATTATGCAGATTTATCTCCTCAACTGCATCTGGACAAGGAGACCAGAGATTCTCTTCTCTGGTGGTTGTCTCAGGACCACCTGTCTCAGGGAATGTACTTCCACAGGCCAGAGTGGCTCATTGTAACGACAGATGCCAGCCTGCTAGGCTGGGGTGCAGTCTGGAACTCCCTGAAAGCACAGGGTTTATGGTCTTGGGAGGAATCTCTTCTTCCGATAAACATTCTAGAACTGAGAGCGATATTCAAGGCGCTTCAGGCGTGGCCTCAGCTTGCTGCAGCCAAATTCATCAGGTTTCAGTCGGACAACATCACGACTGTATCGATCATCAAGGAGGAACAAGGAGTTCTCTAGCGATGATTGAGGTAACCAAAATAATCCGATGGGCAGAGGATCACTCTTGCCATCTCTAAGCAATCCACATCCCAGGAGTAGAGAACTGGGAGGCGGATTTTCTAAGTCGTCAGACTTTTCATCCGGGGGAGTGGGAACTCAATCCGGAGGTATTTGCTCAGCTGATTCAGCTATGGGGCACACCAGAATTGGATCTGATGACATCTCGTCAGAATGCCAAACTTCCTTGTTACCGGTCCAGGTCCCGGGATCCCAAGGCGGTTCTGATAGATGCTCTAGCAGTGCCTTGGTCCTTCAATCTGGCCTACGTATTTCCACCGCTTCCTCTCCTTCCACGTCTGGTTGCCATAATCAAGCAGGAGAGAGCGTTGGTGATTCTGATAGCACCTGCGTGGCCACGCAGGACTTGGTATGCAGACCTAGTGGGCATGTCCTCGGTTCCACCGTGGACCCTGCCAATGAGGCGGGACCTTCTAATACAGGGTCCGTTCTCGCATCCAAATCTAGTTTCTCTGCGTCTGACTGCTTGGAGATTGAACGCTTAATTCTAAGCGTGGGTTCTCTGAGTCGGTCATTGATACCCTGATTCAGGCTAGAAAGCCTGTCACCAGGAAGATCTATCATAAGATTTGGTGCAAATATCTTTATTGGTGTGAATACAAAGGTTACTCGTGGAGTAAGATTAGGATTCCTAGAATATTGTCTTTTCTCCAAGAGGGTTTGGAGAAGGGATTATCAGCTAGTTCTCTTAAAGGGCAAATATCTGCTTTGTCTATTCTACTACACAAACTTCTGGCTGATGTCCAAGACGTTCAAACTTTTAGTCAGGCTTTGGTCAGAATTAAGCATGTATTTAAGTCCGTTGCTCCGCCTTGGAGCCTAAACTTAGTTCTTAAAGTTCTTCAAGGGGTTCCTTTTGAACCTATGCATTCCATAGATATTAAGCGTCTATCTTGGAAAGTTTTGTTTTTAGTTGCTATCTCTTCGGCTCGAAGAGTTTCTGAGCTATCTGCTTTACAGTGTGATTCACCTTATCTTATTTTCCATGCAGATAAGGTGGTTTTGCGTACCAAACCTGGGTTTCTTCCTAAGGTTGTATCTAATAAGAATATCAATCAGGAAATTGTTGTTCATTCACTGTGTCCTAATCCTCATCAAAGAAGGAACGTCTGTTACACAATCTTGATGTGGTTCGTGCTTTAAAGTTCTACTTACAAGCAACCAAAGATTTTCGTCAAACATCTTCATTGTTTGTTGTTTATTCGGGAAAGCAGAGAGGCCAAAAGGCCACGGCTACCTCTCTTTCCTTTTGGCTGAAAAGCATCATCCGTTTGGCCTATGAGACTGCTGGACAGCAGCCTCCTGAATGAATTTCTGCTCATTCTACTAGAGCTGTGGCTTCCACATGGGCTTTTAAAACTGAGGCTTCTGTTGAACAGATTTGTAAGGCGGCGACTTGGTCTTCGCTTCATACTTTTTCCAAATTTTACAAATTCGATACTTTTGCTTCTTCGGAGGCTATTTTTGGGAGAAAGGTTCTACAAGCAGTGGTGCCTTCCGTTTAAGGTACCTGTCTTGTCCCTCCCTTCATCCGAGTCCTAAAGCTTTGGTATTGGTATCCCACAAGTAAGGATGAATCCGTGGACTCGATACATCTTACAAGAGAAAACATAATTTATGCTTACCTGATAAATTTATTTCTCTTGTGATGTATCAAGTCCACGGCCCGCCCTGTTTATATAAGACAGGCATATATATATTTTTATTTTTAAACTTTCAGTCACCACTGCACCCTATGGTTTCTCCTTTTTCTTCCTAGCCTTCGGTCGAATGACTGGGGGGTGGAGCTAAGGGAGGAGCTATATAGACAGCTCTGCTGTGGGTGCTCTCTCTGCCATTTCCTGTAGGGAAGGAGAATATCCCACAAGTAAGGATGAATCCATGGACTCGATACATCACAAGAGAAATAAATTTATCCGGTAAGCATAAATTTTGTTTTTTTTAATTAAGTATATTACACTTGGTTTTGGGGGCATTTGGTGGACATTTATAAAATTAACCAGAGATCTGATCTCTGATTAATTTTATAAGATCTAATTGCTACCGCAAGATCGCGGTAGCAATAACCAGCCAATTGTAATGGCTGGTTATTTATTGCACGCCCGCAAATTAGCGCTCCACTTGTAATCTAGCACCTTATAAGCATAGTATTGAGATTATCCCCCACTTCCCTCTAGCCATAGGTGCTGCCACATTGAAATCTGTTTTTCACTACATTCCAGTGCTGACCTGTTTGCACCTGTGCAGCAACTCTCCTTCAGATAGCTGCAGTGTAACCTATGTCCCATAATGTCAGCACCCGTGATCAGAGGGAGGTGCATGAAATGTGTTTAGTGTTTAGTGCCCCTTTAAGGAGAAAATAAATGTTACAGTTCAGTGTCCCTATTTTTCATATTGCAGATCCTAGTAATATATTAAATATTTGTAAATATAAAACAAATAATGTTAATTGTTGTTTATATTTGTTCCCTAACACACGGCTAGATTACGAGTTTTTTGTTTTGAGCTGTGCGGTGCTAACGAGCAGTTTTGTCTCACTGCTCACTTACCTGCAGCACTGGTATTACAGGTTTTTACAAACCTGGCGTTAAACAGGCAAGAAGTGAGCGTAGAGCAAAGTTGTGCTCCTTACCGCACTTCAGTACCAGCGCTGCTTAAGTCAGCGGTGAGCTGGCCGTACGTGCTCGTGCACAATTTCCCCATAGGAATCAACGGGGAGAGCCGGCAGAGAAAAAGTCTAACACCTGCCAAAAAGCAGTGTAAAACTCAGTAACACAGCCCCATTGATTCCTATGGGGAAATACATTTTATGTTTACACCTAACACTCTATCATGAACCCCGAGTCTAAACACTATGGCCTAGATTTGGAGTTCGGCGGTAAAAGGGCTGTTAACGCTCCGCGGGCTTTTTTCTGGCTGCACCATAAATTTAACTCTGGTATCGAGAGTTTAAACAAATGCTGCGTTAGGCTCCAAAAAAGGAGCGTAGAGCATTTTTACCGCAAATGCAACTCTCGATACCAGAGTTGCTTACGGACGCGGCCATAGAAAACAATGGGGCTGTTTGAGCTGAAAAAAAACCTAACACCTGCAAAAAAACAGCGTTCAGCTCCTAACGCGGCCCCATTGTTTCCTATGGGGAAACACTTCCTACGTCTGCACCTAACACTCTAACATGTACCCCGAGTCTAAACACCCCTATCCTTACACTTATTAACCCCTAATCTGCTGCCCCCGCTATCGCTGACCCCTGCATATTATTATTAACCCCTAATCTGCCGCTCCGTAAACCGCCGCAACCTACGTTATCCCTATGTACCCCTAATCTGCTGCCCTAACATCGCCGACCCCTATATTATATTTATTAACCCCTAATCTGCCCCCCTCAACGTCGCCGACACCTGCCTACACTTATTAACTCCTAATCTGCCAAGCGGACCTGAGCGCTACTATAATAAAGTTATTAACCCCTAATCCGCCTCACTAACCCTATCATAAATAGTATTAACCCCTAATCTGCCCTCCCTAACATCGCCGACACCTACCTTCAATTATTAACCCCTAATCTGCCGACCGGAGCTCACCGCTACTATAATAAATGTATTAACCCCTAAAGCTAAGTCTAACCCTAACACTAACACCCCCCCCTAAATTAAATATAATTTTAATCTAACGAAATAAATTAACTCTTATTAAATAAATTATTCCTATTTAAAGCTAAATACTTACCTGTAAAATAAATCCTAATATAGCTACAATATAAATTATAATTATATTATAGCTATTTTAGGATTAATATTTATTTTACAGGCAACTTTGTAATTATTTTAACCAGGTACAATAGCTATTAAATAGTTAAGAACTATTTAATAGTTACCTAGTTAAAATAATAACAAATTTACCTGTAAAATAAATCCTAACCTAAGATATAATTAAACCTAACACTACCCTATCAATAAATTAATTAAATAAACTACCTACAATTACCTACAATTAACCTAACACTACACTATCAATAAATTAATTAAACACAATTCCTACAAATAAATACAATTAAATAAACTAGCTAAAGTACAAAAAATAAAAAAGAACTAAGTTACAAAAAATAATAAAATATTTACAAACATAAGAAAAATATTACAACAATTTTAAACTAATTACACCTACTCTAAGCCCCCTAATAAAATAACAAAGCCCCCCAAAATAAAAAATTCCCTACCCTATTCTAAATTAAAAAAGTTACAAGCTCTTTTACCTTACCAGCCCTGAACAGGGCCCTTTGCGGGGCATGCCCCAAGGATTTCAGCTCTTTTGCCTGTAAAAAAAAACATACCATACCCCCCCCAACATTACAACCCACCACCCACATACCCCTAATCTAACCCAAACCCCCCTTAAATAAACCTAACACTAAGCCCCTGAAGATCTTCCTACCTTGTCTTCACCATACCAGGTTCACCGATCCGTCCTGGCTCCAACATCTTCATCCAACCCAAGCGGGGGTTGGCGATCCATCATCCGGTGCTGAAGAGGTCCAGAAGAGGCTCCAAAGTCTTCCTCCTATCCGGCAAGAAGAGGACATCCGGACCGGCAAACATCTTCTCCAAGCGGCATCTTCAATCTTCTTCCATCCGGTGTGGAGCGGGTCCATCTTGAAGCAGGCGACGCGGATCCATCCTCTTCTTCCGTTGTCTCCCGACGAATGACGGTTCCTTTAAGGGACGTCATCCAAGATGGCGTCCCTCGAATTCCGATTGGCTGATAGGATTCTATCAGCCAATCGGAATTAAGGTAGGAATTTTCTGATTGGCTGATGGAATCAGCCAATCAGAATCAAGTTCAATCCGATTGGCTGATCCAATCAGCCAATCAGATTGAGCTCGCATTCTATTGGCTGATCGGAACAGCCAATAGAATGCGAGCTCAATCTGATTGGCTGATTCCATCAGCCAATCAGAAAATTCCTACCTTAATTCCGATTGGCTGATAGAATCCTATCAGCCAATCGGAATTCGAGGGACGCCATCTTGGATGACGTCCCTTAAAGGAACCGTCATTCGTCGGGAGACAACGGAAGAAGAGGATGGATCCGCGTCGCCTGCTTCAAGATGGACCCGCTCCGCACCGGATGGAAGAAGATTGAAGATGCCGCTTGGAGAAGATGTTTGCCGGTCCGGATGTCCTCTTCTTGCCGGATAGGAGGAAGACTTTGGAGCCTCTTCTGGACCTCTTCAGCACCGGATGATGGATCGCCAACCCCCGCTTGGGTTGGATGAAGATGTTGGAGCCAGGACGGATCGGTGAACCTGGTATGGTGAAGACAAGGTAGGAAGATCTTCAGGGGCTTAGTGTTAGGTTTATTTAAGGGGGGTTTGGGTTAGATTAGGGGTATGTGGGTGGTGGGTTGTAATGTTGGGGGGGGGTATGGTATGTTTTTTTTTACAGGCAAAAGAGCTGAAATCCTTGGGGCATGCCCCGCAAAGGGCCCTGTTCAGGGCTGGTAAGGTAAAAGAGCTTGTAACTTTTTTAATTTAGAATAGGGTAGGGAATTTTTTATTTTGGGGGGCTTTGTTATTTTATTAGGGGGCTTAGAGTAGGTGTAATTAGTTTAAAATTGTTGTAATATTTTTCTTATGTTTGTAAATATTTTATTATTTTTTGTAACTTAGTTCTTTTTTATTTTTTGTACTTTAGCTAGTTTATTTAATTGTATTTATTTGTAGGAATTGTGTTTAATTAATTTATTGATAGTGTAGTGTTAGGTTAATTGTAGGTAATTGTAGGTAGTTTATTTAATTAATTTATTGATAGGGTAGTGTTAGGTTTAATTATATCTTAGGTTAGGATTTATTTTACAGGTAAATTTGTTATTATTTTAACTAGGTAACTATTAAATAGTTCTTAACTATTTAATAGCTATTGTACCTGGTTAAAATAATTACAAAGTTGCCTGTAAAATAAATATTAATCCTAAAATAGCTATAATATAATTATAATTTATATTGTAGCTATATTAGGATTTATTTTACAGGTAAGTATTTAGCTTTAAATAGGAATAATTTATTTAATAAGAGTTAATTTATTTCGTTAGATTAAAATTATATTTAAGTTAGGGGGGTGTTAGTGTTAGGGTTAGACTTAGCTTTAGGGGTTAATCAATTTATTAGAATAGCGGTGAGCTCCGGTCGGCAGATTAGGGGTTAATAATTGAAGGTAGGTGTCGGCGATGTTAGGGAGGGCAGATTAGGGGTTAATACTATTTATGATAGGGTTAGTGAGGCGGATTAGGGGTTAATAACTTTATTGTAGTAGCGCTCAGGTCCGCTCGGCAGATTAGGAGTTAATAAGTGTAGGCAGGTGTTGGCGACGTTGAGGGGGGCAGATTAGGGGTTAATAAATATAATATAGGGGTCGGCGGTGTTAGGGGTAGCAGATTAGGGGTACATAGGGATAACGTAAGTGGCGGCGCTTTGCGGTCGGCAGATTAGGGGTTAATTATTGTAGGTAGCTGGCGGCGACGTTGTGGGGGGCAGGTTAGGGGTTAATAAATGTAATACAGGGGTCGGCGGGGTTAGGGGCAGCAGATTAGGGGTACATAAGTATAACGTAGGTGGCGGTCGGCAGATTAGGGGTTAAAAATTTTAATCGAGTGGCGGCGATGTGGGGGGACCTCGGTTTAGGGGTACATAGGTAGTTTATGGGTGTTAGTGTACTTTAGGGTACAGTAGTTAAGAGCTTTATAAACCGGCGTTAGCCAGAAAGCTCTTAACTCCTGCTATTTTCAGGCGGCTGGAATTTTGTCGTTAGAGCTCTAACGCTCACTTCAGAAACGACTCTAATTACCGGCGTTAGAAAGATCCCATTGAAAAGATAGGATACGCAAATGGCGTAGGGGGATCTGCGGTATGGAAAAGTCGCGGCTGAAAAGTGAGCGTTAGACCCTTTAATCACTGACTCCAAATACCGGCGGTAGCCTAAAACCAGCGTTAGGAGCCTCTAACGCTGGTTTTGACGGCTACCGCCGAACTCCAAATCTAGGCCTATAATTGTTGTTCCAAGGCTGTTTAAGGGTGTATTGGGTGGGTTTTATTTTTAGGTTAGGGTTTGGGCTTGCAATAGAGCTAACTGCCTTTTTAAGGGCAATGCCCATCCAAATGCCCTTTTCAGGGCAATGGGGAGCTTAGTTTTTTTTAGATAGTATTTTATTTGGGGGGTTGGTTGTGTGGGTGGTGGGTTTTACTGTTGGGGGGGTTGTTTGTATTTTATTTTACAGGTTAAAGAGCTGATTTATTTGGGGCAATGCCCAGCAAAAGGCCCTTTTAAGGGCTATTGATAGTTTAGTTTAGGCTAGGGTTTTTTTTTTTATTTTGGGGGGCTTTTTTTATTTTGATAGGGCTATTAGATTAGGTGTAAATTAGTTTAAATATCTTGTCATTTGTTTATTATTTTCTGTAATTTAGTGGGGGTTTTTTTTGTACTTTAGCTAATTTAATTTAATTTATTTAATTGTTTTTAATTTAGTTAATTTATTTAATTGTAGGGTTAGGTTAGGTGTTATTGTAACAGGTTAGGTTTTATTTTACAGGTACTTTTGTATTTATTTTAGCTAGGTAGTTATTAAATAGTTAATAACTATTTAATAACTATTGTACCTAGTTAAAATAAATACAAAATTGCCTGTAAAATAAAAATAAACCCTAAGCTAGCTACAATGTAACTATTAGTTATATTGTAGCTAGCTTAGGGTTTATTTTACAGGTAAGTATTTAGTTTTAAATAGGAATTATTTAGGTAATAATATTAATTTTTATTTAGAATTATATTTAAGTTAGGGGGTGTTAGGGTTAGGTTTAGACTTAGGTTTAGGGTTTAATACATTTAGTATAGTGGCGGTGACGTTGGGGGTGGCAGATTAGGAGTTAATAAATGTAGATAGGTGGCGGCGATGTTAGGGACGGCAGATTAGGGGTTAATAATATTTAACTAATGTTTGCGAGGCAGGAGTGCGGCGGTTTAGGGGTTAACATGTTTATTATAGTGGCGGCGATGCCTGGAGCAGCAGATTAGGGGTTAATAATTTTATTATAGTGGCAGCGATGTGGGAGGGCCTCGGTTTAGGGGTTAATAGGTAGTTTATGGGTGTTAGTGTACTTTTTAGCACTTTAGTTATGAGTTTTATGTTACGGCGTTGTACCATAAAACTCTTAACTACTGACTTTTAAATGCGTTAGGACTCTTGACGGGGTAGGGTGTACCGCTCACTTTTTGGCCTCCCAGGACAGACTCGTAATATCAGTGCTATGGAAGTCTCATTGAAAATAGACTTTACAAAGTTTACGTAAGTCGTTTTGCGGTAAGGCCAAAAAAGTGTGCGGTGACCCTAAACCTTCAAGATTCAGCGGGCGTAAAAAAGCAGCACAACTCGTAATCTAGCCGACTGTTCTTTATAAGGAGATGGTTGAGGGTGCTCTCTTATTACTTAGAAGTGAAATTAATTATTAAAGCAATGTTTCTCTGTTCCACCTAAAGCCAAATATTTAAAACTCTATTCTAGAGCTGTGGGTTTTTTCATGTAGAAGTTGTCCCTATCAGTAAGTAATAGACACCAAATATCCTGTTCATTTTACTTTTAAATTTAAACAACTTTTATTTAACCTTTTTTATGTACAAACATTTTTAACATGTTTAACTGCTGCTATTTATTTAACATACATGGGGTAAAAAATAATATAATGTACATTAGAGATTTGCAAACAGAAAACCAAGATTTGCCTTTAAAGTGATCAGTGAAATCCATTTGTCACTTGTCAAGCTGCGGCTGATGCAATATTGCAAAACATGACAGCAGCCTTAGCACAGTGCTATGTAGAATTACATGATGTAGGAATGTGTTACGCTCACACTGCTGCCAGTGAAAGCTATTAACAGAGGTGATCATCTTACTGGATATTCTACTGACATGATTCATTTTCCTACGTATATGGTGTATATTCCTCAACAGCTGACTGTCATAAGCCCCAGTCCTCTGGATTAACTTTAAAGGTTGTTACGTCATTGACCTTAGTACCTATTAAGGTTAAATAAGGTTACTATGTAAAGGTCTTGCCCCTGAAAGGGACATTAAGCTCAATTTACTATATATATATATATATATATATATATATATATTATATCATATATCAGCAATTAAGTACTGTATTGCAAAAATCGGCTTAACAAGTAAATGTTTTGAAATCATTTAACACATAGCATATTTTAGGTTTCACAAATTAAAAGAAGTAGAGGTATACACCTCTTGAAAAGCTTGATGGAATCCATGTTCCTGGTCACCTTTGCCATGATCAGTCAGTTAGGGGCCGATGTCAATGAGAGTGTAAGCAATCACTGTTTGTCACTGTAATGTTGCAGGATCAGGTACAATTTTAACATACTAAAGTATGATGGAACCATTTCATAAAGATTACACTTTGAGTATTGTCCCTTTAACATACTGTAGGTTGTAAGGTGGCACTTTTTTGTTTGAGATTTTCTAAATCAGGTGAAGTAATACAAAATGTTGCCAAATGCGTGTTTTGTGTTAGTTTAATCCCTTAAGTGCAAATAATGACATATAGCTGTCATCCGCACAATATATTTGTCATCATCCGAGGGGGGGGGGGGGATGGGGGGGGCTCTTTCAGAGCTCCATGTGCCTCCTACAATTTACCCACATCCCTGGGGGACTAGATCTCTGACATCGCCCATGTATGTGTTGTCATACATGTTTGTGGGGTGCCACCAAGCCCCTGAAACACGGAAATGTCAGGAAGGACAAGAGGACTTAAAGGGATACTGAACCCAATTTTTTTATTTCATGATTTAGATAGAGCATGCAATTTTAAGCAACTTTCTAATTTACTCCTATTATCAATCTTTCTTTGTTCTCTTGCTATCTTTATTTGAAAAAGAAGGCATCTAAGCTAAGGAGCCAGACAATTTTTGGTTAAGAAACCTGGACAGCACTTGTTTATTGGTGGGTGAATTTATCCATCAATCAGCAAGAACAACCCAGCAAGAACAACCCAGGTTGTGAACCAAAAATGGGCCAGCTTCTAAACTTACATTCTTGCTTTCCAAATAAAGATACCAAGAGAATGAAGAGAAATTGATAATAGGAGTAAATTAGAAAGTTGCTTAAAATTACATGCTCTATCTGAATCAGGAAAGAAAAAAATTGGGTTCAGTGTCCCTTTAATATATATATATATATATATCCTTATTGTTGCAAGTTTCGTACAAGTCATGATATATACATAAAATAAAGGTATAGGGCCAGATTTAATAAGCAGCAGATGCTGCTTTATCCGCCCAAACTTTCTGGCTCGCTGGAAATGGCAGTTAAGAAGCAGCGGTCGCAAGACCACTGCAATTATCCTGATCAGATACAATTGGGATGATTGACACCCCCTGCTAGCGGCCGATTAGCCATGAATGTGCAGGGGGCGGCATTGCACAAGCATTTCACAAGAAATGCTTGTGCAGAGTTAAATGCCGACAACGTATGCTGTTGGCATTTATCGATGTTGGGCGGACATGGTTCGCTATAGTGAATTGATAAATTGATTCCAGACATTGCTGAATGCCGACAGCATACTCTGTTCTGGTGAACTGCTTGTGCAATGCTGCCCCCTGCAGATTTGCGGCCAATAGGCTGCTAGCCGGGGGTGTCAATCAAACCGATCGTACACGATTTGGCAATTGATGTCCGACGCCTCAGAGGAGGCGTATGAGTTAAGAAGCAGCGGTCTTAAGACCGCTGCTTCTTAACTCCTGTTTCCGGTGAGCCAAACAGATACATTAGGGGCCGTTAGGGGATTGATAAATCGGCCCCATAGTCTGAATCTGCTGGGTTTCCTGAAAAAAATGATATATAATATGTGTGGTTTTCTGAAAACTGGCTTACAGTAGGGCCTAAATATGAGCAGAATCTAAAAATGGCAAAACAGCTCAGCACAGGATAGGGCTGCCAGATGTCCAGTATTCAACTGGACAGTCCAGCATTTTTACAGGCTGTCCAGTAAAATCTATAAAAATAAATACAGGGATTTTAAATGTCCAGTATTTTTAAAGTTCCCTAAGTATCAGATAAATGTAAAGTGCCTCCTTTGCCTCTATTCATTACATATATGGCCCAAGGAGAAGTAACACTGTGCCTTTTCTATTATATACGTTACAGGTAACCATGGGTGTGTTAAATCATTACTGAGTGTTCCTGGCAGTCATGTGGGTCCGGTATTTTTATGAAACACACCTGGCAGCCTTAGAAAAGGGATGAAAGTGGCACAGCAGTTAAAGGATTAAAACAGCATATACTCCCTATTAAATGGTTAGTTTGTTTTACAGCATTCAAGGTAATAGCTTCCAAAAATGTGATATTGTTATCTAAGGAACACAGAGCTGCTGTTCTTTAAAGAACTGAACATAACAACATATTCTGTTGAAATACCAATAGAGAAAAAAAGTAAAAATGAAACCTTGATGGAACATGCCATTTTCAAGATACTTTTAAATTTACTTCTGGTCATCAAATGGAATCATTTTTGAAAAGCATAACTATGTAGGCTCTAGAGCAGTAATGCACCAATAGAAACTAACTGGTGAATCGTGTCTTGTCATTGGCTAACAGATGTGGTCAGCTAGGTCCTGATAGTGCATTGATGATTAACTATATAATAAACCCTTTTGTAGAAGTTAAACACATAATAATATTGTCACGGATAACGGACCACCAAGGCTACCCCCGGATTTGGCCCTTCCATGGCTTATGGGATCTCCCAGACTCTTGCTGTCTGTTGTCTTGCTATGTGTACTTTGTCAGGAAAGAGCTTAACTCTGACCGGGAAATTCCTTCTCGGCTGTCCGGGCTCCTGGAACTGCCGGTCGTCCGCATTACCCCGGACACCCACCTAACCCATCTCCTACTGGCCGCTCTCCTGGAACTACTGGTCGGCCGAATTACCCCGGACATCCGCCTAACCCCTCTCCGGCTGGCAGCGCTCCTGGAGCTGCTGGTCGGCGGCAGCACCCCAGACACCCGCTAACCTTTACCCTAGGTCGCTCCAGCGGCCCTTTTCCCCAGAGCTCCGTTCTTTTTAGGATTGGTAGCCCAGAGGTGGGGTGATTACCAGAAGGGAGCTCCCTTGGGAAACAGGAGTTTTGGACACTCTCACCTCCATATCTCTACCAGGCTGTAACTCCGGTCCCCAGTAGCGGATCCTGACGCTTTTTGAACTGTGACATCCTGGAAGTGCAGCCGCTCCCCCGGAATCACCCATAAACCACGACCTAGGTACTGTGGGGCTCTATGGGACTGGGACTCCTATGGAGGCGCCGGACTGTCTGTAGGGGCAGGAATGGCGGTAAATTTGGGAGTCAGATAAGACCTGTTGTGTGTGTATATAAGCATAGGGTGTTTCCCAATAAAATCAGTTCTTTCACCTGAATAATAGTCTGTCTAGTTATTTGGGTGGGCTGCTGAATACTGGTTTTGTCTGGTATTTGGGTGGGCTACAGGGGTCGGGGTAGCCGGTGTCCGTCACAAATATACAAGCAAAGTACAATAATAAAATGTTCTAACACATTAGGGCATTTTCTTTTTGTTCTTTTATGTCCCTTTAAAGGGATATGAAAGCCAAAATTCACCTTTCATAATAAATTCAGATAGAACATGGAATTTAAAACAAATTTCCATTTTACTACTTTTATTAAATTGACTTCATTCTCTTTATTGAAGAGCATACCTGGATAGGTTCAGTAGTGGGTTCATTGACTGAGCACTTTATGGCAGCAGTGTTTGTATCAATATTTGTAACAATTTTATACTTTTTTTTTAAAACAATTTTTATTGAGGTAATGAGTAGTAACAATCAAACATGGAATATGTTCAGATACATACTTGAAAGAAACATCTTTACAGTACTCACACAGAAAATAGAGTTGGTGTAAGACATTAAGGTAGCGATATTACAAGTATGAATACTATATTTACTAGAAACATGCAAATAAGAGCTTTCAGCTAATAGAATAACTAAGCCACCAATAAGGGTGTAATTTCTGAAAAAGGATATGAGTACGACTGAAATGTGAATCATAAGATGTATGATATATAGGATTGAGAGTGGGTGTAAAAGACCTGTGTGTGGAAGAGATGGGTAACTGGAACGTATGATAATGAAACCTCTTTTTATAACCTTTGACTTGGTAAGGATAAGGATGGTCCCCAAATTACTATGGGAAGGGTAGAATAATTTATTCAGAATGAATTGGAGTAAAATGGGGATTAATATGATGGGTTTCTTTTTTTTGGGGGGGGAAGGGAAAGTCAGCGGGCAAGAGCCGCTCTAGATGAGAGAGGGGAGGGGGGGGGGCGGAGTGTGTTAGGATGGTAATCTGAGGGAGTTTCGGGTCTCTAGGTATATTGAATATAAAACGTATTGAAGGACTACTTGAAAAAAAATTATGTATAGGGGGAGTAAGCGCGTGAGTAGTTGTGCTGTAAATTTTAATAGTATATTTGCCTCTAGAGAGCTATAGGAGGACAAGGTAGGATGAGGGAAGATATATATATGTGGGACTCGGGTAGGTAATATTTTGAGCACTGATTTACTAATTGTAGCGGAGTATTAATGTGTCCCTAGGGAACTGAGAAGGTCATGTGTCGGTCAGTGTACAGAGAAAATGACCCTCTTAGTAAAACATACCTATGAAGTAGTGACTGAGCCTAAAGGTCATCGTCAATAGAATTCCATAGGAAATTAATCTCTCTGTGCGTCCTTGGACACACATGTAGTAGGTGTAACATTGTGTTCATATAAGGATACAATGAAGATACAAAGGTTTAACATGCATATATATATATATATATATATATATTTATATATATATGTAAAATACTAACACATTAGAGCGAAGTCACATACACGTGTCATGAGAACCAGATAATTACAAGAGATGATGTAATATAGACTCACTAGTGTAGTGTAATATGCATGTACTATGCCAGGTGGATCTCTGGAGAAGGTAATGTAATTCATAGGCATATTAGAGTTAATATCTAGAACAATCAATATACAGCACAATCACACCAACATAGTGTGGTATATAAGAATCGTCGGAACCATACCTCCAAGGGATGCAGTAAAGGACTCAGGTAAATTGGTGTGACACACTTGTGTCCCATGAGCTAGATATCTAGAGGAGGCAAGATAGGACACAGACCAACGCCAGGTAGAATACAGTGAAATTATTGAAGATAATATTTATATAGAGACCACTTTTGGGTTGTAGAGATGACTAATACATTTTAAAAATAGTGGGTTATAAAAGTGCTAGTGAGTTCACTGATGGGAATGTTAGGATTATAAAGGGTATAGGGGACTATTATCAATTATCTAAAGTATGGGATAAACGGCCATAATTTGTAGTAATCTGGATTATTGGTCTGGATATGAATGGCTAATTTTTAGAATGCGCAAGAACATATGAGATATCATGTAACAAGCAGGTAAGATAAGAGTATTTATATGGCACTAAAGTGTTGTGGGACCTGTGGAGTTTGTTCAATATTTTGGCTATGAGAGTATGAGAATAGAAGATAATAAATTTCTATGCTGCATAGTAACCTTAGCGCTCCCTTATGATATAGATATCAAGTGGTAAGAAATAAGCACTAGCTAGCAAACTGACAGTGGGGCTGTGGGAGACTGCAGGTTTATAATGATTAACATGAAGAGTGTATAGGAAAGGAAACAGAAAAAGGCTTTAAGATTAAGCTTATTAAATTCAGTTACTAGAGTGATGATAGGCGTATGTCAACTTATATGTAGAGAGCACTGCTTTCTAAGATAACGGGAGTCTAGGTATTGTTCCTTGTATATGAAAAAACAATCTGATTATATGTTAAGTAAACACTATGAGCATTACAAATAGGTTAGTAATAAAAAAACAGAGAAAAAGGAGTGATGGGATACATGTTATGAACAAGACAACTCTGCAAAATCAGATAGGATATGAGGCTAACATGGCCTATAAACAACTATGAACTTTTAAGCAAGCCTGTATATCCTCTGTAATATGTGTCATAATGGGTGGATTCATAAACAGTGGAGTTCTTTATCAAACTATGTAATAGGCCACATATACCTCTTTATGTAAACAAGTTATATGGCATTAAACAGAATAAAAAGAACTTCTGTTATAGCTCAGGCTGTCTCAGCCAGATTCTTTATAGCTCATAACCTAAGATAAGCAGGATATTTAAAACTAGTATTTGAGATGTGCAGCTTGAACCTGTAATCATAATTATAGGGAGAAATATACTCTGCAATCTAGAAAGGTATGAAGGGCTACCGTATTCACCTGCATATTCCTGCATAGTACTAGCCCAATGTGAGCAATACAGAACATCTTGGAAAAATATACTTAACCTTTGCATCTTTTACTGTTATTAACTCGACTAGTGGATATTAAACATAGATGAGACTATAGAAAGGAACACATGTGCCTGACTAGGAGATCAAAATCGTGTCTCAGAAAAGAAAAAAAAGAAAAAAAAAAGAAAAACCAATAGACTAGGGAAAGGGAAGGTAGAAATTGACCAGGAGTAACCTCAAAACGCAGCAGGGATGTCTATCAGCCCATATATATATATATATATATACACAAGCTCTATTCTCCCGGATGTATTTAATGACAGTAATCTAACCCACTCCTACACTCACATAGTTCAAGTCCGTTAATTGCTGTAGGGTCGTGTCCAAAACCCAGTCCTGGATAAAAAAAACGCAGTTCCTTCTAAGAGGTGAACGGATTTGTAATTGTAATTGGAGGTCTTAGATATCCTCCGAATCGGTGGACAGTTAGCATAGGGATGATGAAGTTTAATATTGCGGCTTCTCCTTTGAGGTTCCTTCTGGGCCCACTGAAGATCTGCAGCTACAGGAGTGGTGTGGTAAACAGTACCTTTGTTGCAGCCATCAGCAGTTGCGTCTCCCATGTGAACAGGCTTTGCGCACCACTGCTCAGTGGCTTCCGAATCATGCAGACTGTCATCACATGTTCCCAAGCTTTCTTTTGGGAATTCCTGTAGAGGAGAGGTAGCAGCTTTTAGTTCCCGAGATAGGATGTCAAAGTGTGTGTCCAATCTGTTAAATAAGCTGTACAGGGCATCAACAATCTGCGCCTCCATATTTATCCCCACAGGCAGTGTTTTGTTGCTGTGTTAGTAGGGCTCGTAGAAAGTCTTGTGATAAGCTTGATGCGGCACTCTCCAATTCGAGGTCTAGCGCTAATAAGCCTCAGGGAATTGACCAGGGACAACTGGAATGTATTCACAGTCCGCACCGGCTAAAGGCTATCAGCTCTGCTGTGTTCATACAGACTCCATGTGGGTTTTAAGATGGCCGCTCCTCTGGGAAACAGTGTAAGAGCCATGAGCAATATAAAAGCGCTTTGCACTGTTTGTTCAGTTCTTCTCTGCCTCCTCAAATCTCCCCATCCGTATTTCAATGTCCTTAGTCACTATTCTGAGAGGTTTTGGGCATTACTGGGTGGTCTATTATATAGTTATTTATATTATATGAGCAGAGCTCTCTCTGTGTATGACCACTCAGATGCCTGACTTGCTCCGCCCCCCCCCCCCCCCAATTTTATACTTTTTGAGCATTATAGGAAAGCAGTGTTTGAGGCATTGTAAAACATGACTGTAAAGAACATGTACTATATACTAAAAGAGTTTGCTTAGCTACTCTGAAGCCTCAGACTACCCTGTTTACACCTATTATATGGGTGGCAACATATTGTGAGTACTTTTATTTAATAAACATAGGGCTAGATTACAAGTGGAGCACTAATGAAATGCTCCAAATGCCTCAAAATTGAGGGCATTGTAGTTTTTAATTTCAAAAACATGTAGCATTTTTTAAATAAAAAACAACTGCACTAAGCAGTTTTTGGGGTCTAAAGTTGTCGGAAGTGGGGTGTTAGAAAACAAACGGCACTGTAAAGTGTCCTTACATTACGGTCTATGGGAACTGTGTGTTTTGCAGTAAATATATATATATATATGTGTTCAATCGTGTATATACACATATTAACACATAAATATATATGTATATAAGCATATATATTTATATTTGCCCATCGCTGTGCAACTTACCCTCTTCGCTGCGCAAGGTTCTGATGCAATTTCTGGAGCCTATGGAAGCGCGCTCTTGTGAGCGAAATCTTTCCCAGCAATTGTTTGCATTGCTGTTAACTTGTAATATCAGCGCACATTAGTGTCTGCTGGTATTACAAAGTGGATCGCTAATATTGCTTTCTTGAAAGCGATATTTAATGCTCCACTTGTAATCTGGCCCATAATGTAGTGTTCATTATAGTAGTTTGAGGTGATGTGGAGCTCCTATTATGTTTTGTGTTCCGTAGAACATTGTAACAAACATTATTGAAAATACTGCTTCTACGTAGTAGTCAAGATATGTGCATGCTCCCGAACCTACCTAGGTATGCTCACAAAATAATAGAGAGAGAATGAAGTAAATTTGATACTGATATTTTAAAATTGGAAAGTTTTTTATTTTTTTACTATATGTTTAAAGGGATACTAAACCCAATTTTTTTCTTTCATGATTCAGCTAGAGCATGCAATTTTAAGCAACTTTCTAATTTACCCCTATTATTAATTTTTCTTTGTTCTCTTAGTATCTTTATTTCAAAAGCAGGAATGTAAGCTTATGAGGTGGCCCATTTTTGGTTCAGCACCTGGGTAGCGCTTGCTGATTGGTGGCTAAATGTAGCCACCAATCAGCAAGCGCTACCCAAGGTGCTAAACCAAAAATGGAGCAGCTCCTAAGCTTACATTTCTACTTTTTTAAATTAAGATAGCAAGAGAACGATGAAAAATTGATAGTAGGAGTAAATTAGAAAGTTGCTTAAAATTGCATGCTCTATCATGAATTATGAAAGAAAAAAAATTGGGTTTAATATCCCTTTAATTTTGACTTTCATGTCCCTTAAATAAGAGAATTCAGGGAAATTTGCTCATGTTACTACTTCTGTATACAGAAACAAAATATGTAAAAAGAAGGGTTGATATGTGGAGAAACAACTGTACCATTCTCTATCAAAAATACACCAAAACACAACGGAGACCCCTCACTCAAAATTATTAGAGTTTCTTCTTTCAGTTGAGGGATCAGCTCCATATTGATATTATGGGCAAGATTACATATGTGGCGTCGCCCGCAAAAGCCAGCGATGCTGGTTTTTACGCGGTTTTGGTATGACACATAGGGCGACGCATATAAATGCGGTGCGTATATTTCACCCATCGCCCACAATTTTTACTCCCATAAGCTAACATAGAAATGCGTCACAAATCAGTATCACATATTCAGCACAAGGACTTACGCGGTGAAAATGGAGACATTTTACTCCATTTTCACCTCGCCACAAATAGGCAGGCTCAGAAAGCCTTACGCTGAAAATGTGAGCACCGTAACTCCTGGAACTGCCTGAATATATTTACTAACACCTAACGCATGTGCAATCTATATCTACCTGTCAACCGCCAACCCCCACTGCAATAACTAATAAAATATATTAACCCCTAATCCGCCATTAACCCACATCGCAATAAACCTAATAAATGTATTAACCCCTAATCCGCCATTAACCGACATCACAATAAACCTAATAAATGTATTAACCCCTAATCCGCCAAACCCACACAATGCAAATAACTAATTAAATTACTAAGCCCCCTAACCTAACACTTCCTAAATTAACCCCAATTACCTAAATTAAAAAATACTAAGTTGCAATTAAAATAAAAAAGTCTAACATTACATAAAATAATAAACCAAATTATCAAAAATAAAAAAATAAACCTAATCCCTATGCAAATAAAAAAGCCCCCCCCTAAATAAAAACACCCCCTATTCTAATACTAAACTATCAAAAGCCCTTAAAAGGGCCTTTTGTAGGGCATTGCCCTAAGTTAAACAGCTATTTTACCTTAAAAAATACTAAGTCCCCCCTCTAACAGTAGCTAGAGGGGGGAGAGTATTGCGATGAGAGTATTCTTCAAATTCAAATCAGCCAATAGGATGAGAGCTACTGAAATCCTATTGGCTGATTTGAACAGCCAATAGGATTTTAGTAGCTCTCATCCTATTGGCTGATTTGAATAATCAAATCAGCTAATAGGAATGCAAGAGACGCCATATTTAAATGCATACCTTGAATTCACTATTCAGTGTATGGCGGCGATCGTACAAAGAGTATTGTTACAGAAGCATTAGTTATTTTGTTGTGAAGAGCTTATTTCCCAGCAGCAATGCCTGAACCAGCAAGCCAGCGCCTAAGAAGGGCTCCAAGAAAACCGTAACAAGTATCATTTCATAAAGAGTTAACTCTTTTTTTTCAGCTTTTAGAAACTATTGCCTAAATACACGTTTGCTGGCCTCAGCTCTAAGTTTAGTGATAACCAATCCCATTGTCTAATCACCTCTGGAGCCAGACTGCTAATTGATAAGATGAACTTGTAAACTTGTTATCTTAAGTACTGTAATCCTATTGTGGCCTGTCAAAGGACAGTGCTCTCTATCTAAATGTGTGATGGGGGATTTTGTGCTTCCCCCCCTCTCCCCCTGGGAGTGCCCTGTGTGCATGTAACCTTAATAAAAAGCAGGCTGGGCATCCCAGTCCTGAGTTCTTGTTTGACCCTCAATCGCAGCGTTGACTCGTTTTTGTGGGCAGAAGGGTATCCTAGCTGTACTGCAGCTAAGGGAGATTATTCTATATTTGCGAGACTCATATAGAATACTATGGAAAGCAGCTTCTCCCCTCTTTAGCAATAGGGATCCAGGCTACTAAGCGGTCCATCTCTCAGCGAGACTAAGGGTAACCGTAACATTTGGCGGCAGCGGCGGGATTTTCCTGGATTTCCTAGGAGAGGTACAGAACGGATGGAGAGCGCTTACGAAAAATTGAAGCGTACAACCCTAAAGGATTTACTTGAAAGCAGAGCGGGGTACGCCAGCAACCGGCTGAGGAGAGAGCTGATCGCAGAATTGACCGAACTGGATCATAGCTTCACAATGGCGGAAACACCGACCACGATTAGTGACGAAAAAACCAGGATTGTTCGGGAAAGGCTCTCATTATACGGGCCGAACCCCTCCATGGAATTGGTACAGCAGTTGATGGTGGAGGCGGACGAGGATATACGAGAGACTCGAGCCCACGAACTCAACCTAGCGAACGCACACCGCAATGCTGAAGCCCCGCAGGTAATCATCCCTGTCGAAAATGCTGGGAGGCCCAAGATACCCTATGCAGCATTTCGACCCTTTCTAGAGAGCGAGACAGGGATTGATGAATATTTGGCGGACTTCGAAAGGCAATGTGCCCTGCACCAGATTCCCAACAGAGAGTGGCCCACGATATTGTCTGGGAAACTATCCGGGCGAGCCCTGGAAGCCTTTCGTACTCTGGGTGCTGAGGAAGTGACACAGTATGAGCTAGTTAAGGAGACACTGTTGCGACGGTACGCTGTAACTCCGGACACGTATCGCCGACAGTTTCGGGGCACGGAAAAGAAGCCTAACGATACCCATATGGAATGGGCGCACCGAATGCGGAGAGTGGCAAATCACTGGCTGAGCGGAAGTAAAGCGGTGACTGGGGAGGAAATTTTACAATTGTTTCTCTTAGAACATTTTTATAATGGCATGGAACAGCAAGGGAAGGAATGGCTGCGAGACAGGCGGCCTTCTACCTTAGAAGAAGCAGCCAAATTGGCCGATGAACATTATGACTCCCGTCTTCACGAACCCATGAACTACCGAGCTCCAGCACGAGTCGAACCCAGAGAGGTTTACCGTGCACCCCCTCATGCTGAATTCCGAGCCCCGGTGCCCACAGGGCCCGTCCGACACTCAGGACCACCTAATAACAGCTCTGAGCGTCCCAGACCGACTTGCCACCGATGCAAGCAACCAGGGCATTTCATGGCTAGCTGCCCCCTTAATACGCACCAGACACCCAGGAATTACAATTACCCCTCTGGGTCCTATCGTCCGGCCCGGGCCCTCTGTGTTAACCAAGAGGCCCCTATGGAGGGATATGTGGGGCCGCTTCACGAGGCAGACCCTGTATATGCTGCCTCAGATAACCGCCAGCACCATCAGCAGAGGGTATGGCTCGAGGGGCGATCTACCGATGGATTGCGAGACACAGGGGCTACTATCACACTGGTACAGAGTCATTTGGTGCCAGAGCACAAGCGATCCGGACAGACTGTGGCCGTTAGAGTGGCGGGGGGGATGTGTACAAAATTCCAACAGCTAAAGTGCATCTTGATTGGGGAGCGGGAAAGGGGGCTGTGAACGTGGGCCTAATGGATAATTTACCTGCCGAAGTACTACTGGGCAACGATTTGGGCCCCATGACTTCTGCCTATGCTCCAGTATGCAACAACGAGGCGGACCCAGTGACTACACGGGCCCAAGCCCGGACGGAGCGAGAGCACTCACCAGTGCGGGAGACACAGGTAAGACCTACCCCAACCTTGCCTGACAGGTTAGGCCCCATACCCTGGGACACCCCAGATGCTTTCGAGGCAGAGTCTAAGACTGACCCGACCTTACAAAAGTACCGGGAACGAGCAGAGACCGGAGGGGGCGGGGCAGATAACTAAACATTCTTATGGGAAAAAGGGAAACTATACCGCTGGACAGAGAAAAGGGGACAGCGTAGGCGACAGCTGGTAGTGCCCCACAAATACCGTCAAGAAATCCTCAAAATAGGCCACGACATCCCCTTAGCAGGCCACCTAGCCGTAACCCGTACCATACACCGCATTACTCACACGTTCTTTTGGCCAGGGGTGCACGCTGACGTTAGAACTTACTGTAACACCTGCGATGTGTGTCAACGAGTAGGAAGGCGAGGCGATCACCCTAAAGCCCAGCTAGTAAATATGCCCATTGTAGAGGAACCCTTCAGCCGGGTTGCTATTGACCTAGTGGGACCACTGGCTACCCCTAGTCCCTCCGGTAAGCGCTACATTCTTACCGTAGTGGACTACGCTACCAGGTACCCAGAGGCTGTCGCCCTATCCAACATACAAGCGGATACGGTAGCGAATGCACTAGTACAGGTGTTCTCCCGGGTAGGATTTCCAAAAGAAATCCTATCCGACCGAGGCACCCAATTTACGGCTGAATTAACCCAACAACTCTGGCAGGTTTGCAAAATTAAGTCCCTCCTGAGCTCCCCATACCACCCCCAGACGAACGGGCTGTGTGAGAGGTTCATTGGGACCCTCAAGCAAATGCTCAAGACGTTCACTCAGGAATACCGAGACTGGGAACGCTTCCTGCCGCACCTCCTATTTGCTTATCGGGAGGTGCCCCAGGAAACGACAGGGTTCTCTCCCTTCGAGTTGCTCTACGGAAGAAAGGTACGGGGACCCCTAAACCTGATCCGGGAGCACTGGGAGGGAGAGATGGAGGCTGACGGTGTCCCCATTGTGCCATACGTGCTGGAACTCAGGGACCGAATGGAGCAATTAGCCAAATCCGTGCGGGCTAATCTCCAGTTGGCCCAGAGAAGACAGAAAGTATGGTACGATCGGGGGGCCCGAAAGAGAATCTTCACCATAGGACAAAAGGTGTTAGTACTTAAGCCGGTGAAGACAGACAAATTGCAGGCGTCCTGGCAGGGTCCCTACCAGATCGTAGAGAAAAGGGGAAACACCACTTATGTGATAGCTAGCTGCCATGACAACAATCTTAGAAAGACATTCCATGTAAACATGCTCAAGGAATATTTTGAGCGACCAGAGAACGTGACGGCCGTATGTTGTTCCCCTCAGGAAGACCCCGACAGTTTACCCATTCCAGACCTATTAGAAAAGAGTCTCCCCACAGGTATAGTGGCGCAGGTTCAGATAGGGGACCGACTTAGCCCCACTGAAAGGGAGCAGCTCAACCAACTCCTCCAGTCCAAACACCTCACCTTCTCCCCGAAGCCAGGGTACACTACTTTAACCACCCACCAGGTAGATACTCCGGGACAAGCTCCCTTGCGCCAGGCTCCGTACCGAATCCCCGAAGCAGTTAGGACAGGAATGAAGAAGGAGATCGATGAGATGCTCCAGCTCAGGGTAATTGAGCCCTCCGATAGTCCATGGGCCTCCCCAGTTGTCTTGGTGCCCAAGAAAGATGGGACCACCCGGTTCTGCGTAGACTATCGGAGGCTCAATGAAAATACCGTGACGGACGCTTACCCTATGCCCAGGGTAGACGAGCTACTCGATCGTATAGCCAGGGGAAATTACCTGACCACTATTGACCTCTGCAAAGGTTACTGGCAGATTCCCCTGGCCCCGGAGGCTATCCCCAAGTCGGCATTCGTCACCCCATTCGGCTTATATCAGTTTAGGGTAATGCCGTTTGGGATGAAGAATGCCCCAGCTACATTCCAGCGCTTGGTGGATAGGCTCCTGGATGGCTTCCAGAGTTTTGCTTGCGCCTACCTGGACGACATAGCGATCCACAGTGAGTCCTGGGAGGACCACTTAGCTCATGTGGGAATGGTTCTGGATCAGATCCGGGCTGCTGGCCTGACTCTGAAGCCAGAAAAATGCCACTTTGGGATGGCCGAGGTACAGTACCTGGGTCACCGGGTGGGGTGTGGAAAGCAGCGACCAGAGCCGGCCAAAATAGAAGCGGTCGCCAATTGGCCCACCCCCATCACTAAGACTCAGGTCCTAGCCTTCCTGGGCACGGCAGGGTACTATAGACGGTTCGTACCAGACTACAGCACACTTGCCAAACCCCTGACTGACTTGACCAAGAAGAACTTACCTCGACAGGTCCTGTGGTCTCCCCACTGTGAAACGGCTTTCCAGGCTCTCAAAAATGCTCTAATTAACGCTCCTGTCTTGGCGGCCCCAGCCCTTAACAAACGTTTTATCGTCCATACAGATGCTTCCATGTTCGGGCTGGGAGCTGTCCTCAGCCAAGTAGGCGAAGATGGAGGGGAGCATCCAGTTGCCTACATCAGCCGGAAGCTCCTGCCCCGCGAAGTCAGCTATGCAGCGGTCGAAAAGGAGTGTTTGGCTTTGGTGTGGGCATTAAAGAAATTGACTCCCTATTTATATGGTCAGGAGTTCACTCTGGTCACCGACCATAACCCGTTGGTGTGGCTGAAACGGGTCTCTGGAGATAACGGCAGGCTATTACGTTGGAGCTTATCGTTGCAACCCTTCAATTTCACCATTACTTACAGACCTGGGAAACAGAATGGCAACGCCGACGGGTTGTCCAGACAAACCGACCTCAGCCCCGCATAACCAGCGGTCTGGACAGCCTTAGTCTGCCCCGAAAAGGGGTCAGACCGTGTCTGCCAGAGTGTTCCACAGAAAGGGAGCACTGTTACAGAAGCATTAGTTATTTTGTTGTGAAGAGCTTATTTCCCAGCAGCAATGCCTGAACCAGCAAGCCAGCGCCTAAGAAGGGCTCCAAGAAAACCGTAACAAGTATCATTTCATAAAGAGTTAAATCTTTTTTTTCAGCTTTTAGAAACTATTGCCTAAATACATGTTTGCTGGCCTCAGCTCTAAGTTTAGTGATAACCAATCCCATTGTCTAATCACCTCTGGAGCGAGACTGCTAATTGATAAGATGAACTTGTAAACTTGTTATCTTAAGTACTGTAATCCTATTGTGGCCTGTCAAAGGACAGTGCTCTCTATCTAAATGTGTGATGGGGGATTTTGTGCTTCCCCCCCTCTCCCCCTGGGAGTGCCCTGTGTGCATGTAACCTTAATAAAAAGCAGGCTGGGCATCCCAGTCCTGAGTTCTTGTTTGACCCTCAATCGCAGCGTTGACTCGTTTTTGTGGGCAGAAGGGTATCCTAGCTGTACTGCAGCTAAGGGAGATTATTCTATATTTGCGAGACTCATATAGAATACTATGGAAAGCAGCTTCTCCCCTCTTTAGCAATAGGGATCCAGGCTACTAAGCGGTCCATCTCTCAGCGAGACTAAGGGTAACCGTAACAAGTATCCTCCACACTCCATGGCTCCGTGGTCGCCCGTCCTGTTCCTCGCTCATCTCCACTCCGTGCCAGCTTGGTCCTGGATTAAGAAGGAAGAGGTCCCCTTGGAAGAAGATGGTAAAAGAGCTGTTTAGACTTTTTTATTTTTTAAATTAGGTAATTGGGGTTAATTTAGGTGGTGTTAGGTTAGGGTAGGGTGACCAAATGTCCCCAATTTTAGGGGACAGTCCCCGGATTAAGGAGACTGTTCCCGGAAATGTCCCTGGAAAGACGAGCCCCGTGCATGTTAGAGGTGCTCGTAGGAAGTTGATAGAGTTATCTGTTTTAGACATTGATTAGTTGCGTAGAGCTATAGCAGCGGTTCCGCTCCCCTTGGTTACTTCACCGCTGGCGCTCACAGCACAACTGAAGCTAAAAACTTTTGACCCCTCTTTATATAGATTGTGAGGTGCTGCATGGGGTTGCCAGTCCCGCTTTGCAAGGGCTCAAAGGTGCAAGGTAAGCTCTCATTGGTTGTTAGTGTTTAGTTAATAGCGGAAGCATGTTATATATGTGCCTGTGCAATGGAATCTAGAGGCTGAGCCCTTGTTAGGTAGGTCTAGTATGTTAAATTGTAATCTTTAGAAGTTTGTAATATTTCTAAGATTTTGATTGGTCATCTTCTGGTGATTGATTTTACTAGTGGCCTATCATGAGGCAATATTACTAAAGCGTGTATAAGAGATTTGTATCTTTGACTTTGAGTAATGCATGCGTGTTAAAAACTGAAAGGGTACTACATTGCTTGTAGGGGTATGCTATAGTATAAGTTTGACATTTTTACTTGTGTTTTTTGGAAAAAAAGGGATTCTAGTTCTCTTGCAAAGAATAATATTATCAAGAAATAACTTTTTTTTTATGTAGGTGTTTGAGCTGGTCTAATAGAGGCCTGGAATCCTTGACCTTAATTAATGGATCATGCTGCTTGGACTGGTGGTAGAAGATAGGGCAGCAATGTGGCAAACCCCCCGGCTTTCTAAATTTTACTAGGCCTTTTTTTTGTGAGGGGAACAAAGCAGAGATTAAACACATAAGATTTGACCTGGCCGGTTCGTTTTGCAAGTGATGATTGTAGGGGCAAAATATAATTTACTGTAAGGGGTTTAAAAAAAATGTCCCCGGATTTCATTTTAAAAATCTGGTCACCTTAGGTTAGGGGACTTAGGCCTAGATTTGTAGTTTGGCGTTAGCCGTGAAAACCAGCGTTAGAGGCTCCTAACGCTGGTTTTAGGCTAACTCCGGTATTTGGAGTCACTCAAAAAAGGGTCTAACGCTCACTTTTCCATACCGCAGATCCCCTTACGTCAATTGCGTATCCTATCTTTTCAATGGGATCTTTCTAACTCCGGTATTTAGAGTCGTGTCTGAAGTGAGCGTTAGAAATCTAACGACAAAACTCCAGCCGCAGAAAAAAGTCAGTAGTTAAGAGCTTTCTGGGCTAACGCCGGTTCATAAAGCTCTTAACTACTGTACTCTACAGTACACTAACACCCATAAACTACCTATGTACCCCTAAACCGAGGTCCCCCCACATCGCCGCCACTCGATTAATTTTTTTTAACCCCTAATCTGCCGACCGCCACCTACGTTATACTTATGTACCCCTAATCTGCTGCCCCTCACACTGCCGACCCCTGTATTATATTTATTAACCCCTAACCTGCCCCCCACAACGTCGCCGCCAGCTACCTACAATAATTAACCCCTAATCTGCCGACCGCAAAGCGCCGCCACCTACATTATAGCTATGTACAACTAATCTGCTGCCCCTAACACCGCCGACCCCTATATTATATTTATTAACCCCTAATCTGCCGCCCTCAACGTTGCCTCCACCTGCCTACACTTATTAACCCCTAATCTGCCGAGCGGACCGCACCGCTATTATAATAAAGTTATTAACCCCTAATCCGCCTCACTAACCCTATAATAAATAGTATTAACCCCTAATCTGCCCTCCCTAACATCGCCGACACCTAACTTCAAACATTAACCCCTAATCTGCCGACCGGAGCTCACCGCTATTCTAATAAATGTATTAACCCCTAAAGCTAAGTCTAACCCTAACACTAACACCCCCCTAAGTAAAATATAATTTTAATCTAACGAAATTAATTAACTCTTATTAAATAAATTATTCCTATTTAAAGCTAAATACTTACCTGTAAAATAAATCCTAATATAGCTACAATATAAATTATAATTACATTGTAGCTATTTTAGGATTAATATTTATTTTACAGGCAACTTTGTAATTATTTTAACCAGGTACAATAGCTATTAAATAGTTAAGAACTATTTAATAGTTACCTAGTTAAAATAATTACAAAATTACCTGTAAAATAAATCCTAACCTAAGTTACAATTAAACCTAACACTATACTATCATTAAATTAATTAAATAAAATACCTACAATTACCTACAATTAAACCTAACACTACACTATCAATAAATTAATTAAATACAATATGTACAAATAACTACAATGAAATAAACTAACTAAAGTACAAAAAATAAAAAAGAACTAAGTTACAAAAAATAAAAAAATATTTACAAACATAAGAAAAATATTACAACAATTTTAAACTAATTACACCTACTCTAAGCCCCCTAATAAAATAACAAAGACCCCCAAAATAAAAAATGCCCTACCCTATTCTAAATTACTAAAGTTCAAAGCTCTTTTACCTTACCAGCCCTGAACAGGGCCCTTTGCGGGGCATGCCCCAAAAAGTTCAGCTCTTTTTCCTGTAAAAAAAACCATACAATACTCCCCCCAACATTACAACCCACCACCCACATACCCCTAATCTAACCCAAACCCCCCTTAAATAAACCTAACACTAAGCCCCTGAAGATCATCCTACCTTGTCTTCACCTCACCAGGTATCACCGATCCGTCCTGGCTCCAAAATCTTCATCCAACCCAAGCGGGGGCTAGACATCCATCATCCGGTGGCTGAAGAGGTCCAGAAGAGGCTCCAAAGTCTTCATCCTATCCGGGAAGAAGAGTAGATCCGGACCGGCAACCATCATCTTCCAAGCGGCATCTTCTATCTTCATCCGATGAGGACCGGCTCCATCCTGAAGACCTCCGACGCGGACCCATCTTCATCCGGCGACGTCCAACTGAAGAATGACGGTTCCTTTAAGGGACATCATCCAAGATGGCGTCCCTCGAATTCCGATTGGCTGATAGGATTCTATCAGCCAATCGGAATTAAGGTAGGAATATTCTGATTGGCTAATGGAATCAGCCAATCAGAATCAAGTTCAATCCGATTGGCTGATCCAATCAGCCAATCAGATTGAGCTCGCATTCTATTGGCTGATCGGAACAGCCAATAGAATGCGAGCTCAATCTGATTGGCTGATTGGATCAGCCAATCGGATTGAACTTGATTCTGATTGGCTGATTCCATCAGCCAATCAGAATATTCCTACCTTAATTCCGATTGGCTGATAGAATCCTATCAGCCAATCGGAATTCGAGGGACGCCATCTTGGATGACGTCATTTAAAGGAACCGTCATTCGTCGTTCAGTCGTCGGCCAGGATGGATGTTCCGCGTCGGAGGTCTTCAGGATGCTGCCGCTCCGCTCCAGATGGATGTCGATAGAAGATGCCGCCTGGATGAAGACTTCAATCGGATGGAAGAACTCTTCTGCCCCGCTTGGATGAAGACTTCAATCGGATGGAAGACCTCTTCTGCCCCGCTTGGATGAAGACTTCTACCGGATCATGGACATCTTCAGCCCCCAGCTTGGGCTTGGATCAGGACATCGGAGGAGCTCTTCAGGACGGATCGGTGAACCTGGTATGGTGAAGATAAGGTAGGAAGATCTTCAGGGGCTTAGTGTTAGGTTTATTTAAGGGGGGTTTGGGTTAGATTAGGGGTATGTGGGTGGTGGGTTGTAATGTTGGGGGGGGTATTGTATGTTTTTTTTACAGGCAAAAGAGCTGAACTTCTTGGGGCATGCCCCGCAAAGGGCCCTGTTCAGGGCTGGTAAGGTAAAAGAGCTTTTAACTTTAGTAATTTAGAATAGGGTAGGGCATTTTGTTATTTTGGGGGGCTTTGTTATTTTATTAGGTGGCTTAGAGTAGGTGTAATTAGTTTAAAATTGTTGTAATATTTTTCTTATGTTTGTAAATATTTTTTTATTTTTTGTAACTTAGTTCTTTTTTATTTTTTGTACTTTAGTTAGTTTATTTCATTGTAGTTATTTGTAGATATTGTATTTAATTTATGTATTGATAGTGTAGTGTTAGGTTTAATTGTAGGTAATTGTAGGTATTTTATTTAATTAATTTAATGATAGTATAGTGTTAGGTTTAATTGTAACTTAGGTTAGGATTTATTTTACAGGTAATTTTGTAATTATTTTAACTAGGTAACTATTAAATAGTTCTTAACTATTTAATAGCTATTGTACCTGGTTAAAATAATTACAAAGTTGCCTGTAAAATAAATATTAATCCTAAAATAGCTACAATGTAATTATAATTTATATTGTAGCTATATTAGGATTTATTTTACAGGTAAGTATTTAGCTTTAAATAGGAATAATTTATTTAATAAGAGTTAATTAATTTCGTTAGATTAAAATTATATATAATTTAGGGGGGTGTTAGTGTTAGGGTTAGACTTAGCTTTAGGGGTTAATCCATTTATTAGAATAGCGGTGAGCTCCGGTCGGCAGATTAGGGGTTAATAATTGAAGTTAGGTGTCGGCGATGTTAGGGAGGGCAGATTAGGGGTTAATACTATTTATTATAGGGTTAGTGAGGCGGATTAGGGGTTAATAACTTTATTATAGTAGCGCTCAGGTCCGCTCGGCAGATTAGGGTTAATAAGTGTAGGCAGGTGGAGGCGACGTTGTGGGGGGCAGATTAGGGGTTAATAAATATAACATAGGGGTCGGCGGTGTTAGGGGCAGCAGATTAGGGGTACATAGGGATAATGTAAGTAGCGGCGGTTTACGGAGCGGCAGATTAGGGGTTAAAAATAATATGCAGGGGTCAGCGATAGCGGGGGCGACAGATTAGGGGTTAATAAGTGTAAGGTTAGGGGTGTTTAGACTCGGGGTACATGTTAGAGTGTTAGGTGCAGACGTAGGAAGTGTTTACGCATAGCAAACAATGGGGCTGCGTTAGGAGCTGAACGCGGCTTTTTTGCAGGTGTTAGTTTTTTTTTCAGCTCAAACAGCCCCATTGTTTCCTATGGGGGAATCGTGCATGAGCACGTTTTTGAGGCTGGCCGCTTGCGTAAGCAACTCTGGTATCGAGAGTTGAAGCTGCGTTAAATATGCTCTACGCTCCTTTTTTGGAGCCTAACGCAGCCTTTATGTGGACTCTCAATACCAGAGTTATTTTTATGGTGCGGCCAGAAAAAAGCCGGCGTTAGCTACGCGGGTCCTTACCGACAAAACTCCAAATCTAGCCGTTAGTAATTTAATTAGATATTTGCATTGTGTGGGTTTGGCGGAATAGGGGTTAATAGTTTTATTAGGTTTATTGCGTTGTGGGTTAATGGCGGATTAGGGGTTAATACATTTATTAGGTTTATTGTGATCTGGGTTAATGGCAGATTAAGCGTTAATAGTTTTAATAGGTACTTTGCATTGTGGGGGGTTGGCAGATTATGGGTTAATACTTTTATTAGGTAGATTGCTATGTGGGTGAATGGCGGATTAGGGGTTAATACATTTATTAGGTAGTTTGCGATGTTGGAGTTGGTGGATTTAGGGGTTAATACATTTATTATTAGTTCCGATATGGGGGTGATGGCAGATATAGGGGTTTTGACGTGTTGGCTTTATTTTTGGGAGGCGTGTTAGACTTTTACGGGAGATTTAACTTATTTTTTTCTTAGGCGCCGGCAGTTTCTAAACGTGCTGTAAGTCACTGGCGACGTCCACATTTCTGGACATCACTAGTTTATCTGACTTACGGCACTTTATGAATTGCTGGTGCCGTATATGTGATTCCCAGATGTGCAAGAGGAAATTACGGGTGACGCAGGTTTCAGCAGTTACGCTGAAGCCTGCGCCGCATATGTAATCTCGCCCTATATAGTCAGTCAACAAAAAGCAATTACATAAAAGCACACTCAACTCCAACACTTTTAACAAATAGTTAAAATAGTTCTGCAGTGAATAAGTTACAGATTGCTGGAATATTAAGTATTGCTCTATAGCTCACCTGCACCTGACACACAGTGTTTGCTACTGCACATGACATTTAATTCCAGCACTCTGTGATGTATGCAGATCAGGGCTGTGGGAGTGTGCTCTTCTATTTATTTAGCAATAGGGAGGGTGATACAGCTTTGGCTGCCTGTACCAACATCTCAGTAAGAAATAACAAAACAAAAAAAACATTCCCTGAGGCACAGGTTAGCCCAAGTACCCAAAGGAGTAAGCAGCAACAGGGGATTTAAATAACATGTAAATATACTACAGATTCAAGTCTCACATAGGGATAGAAAAAGTTTTTACTAAATTCTTAGAGGGACACTGTAGTGGAAAAAGTACACTCTCTAATTCATTAGTAGTGCTTTTCAATTCCAGTCCTCAGAGCACAAGATTTTCATGAGCACAGGTGAATTAATCAGCTGATCAGTAACCAAGGTTACAAACCTGCTCTCACCCATTGCTGATTATTCACCTGTAGTGATGTCGCGAACCTAAAATTTTCGGTTTGCGAACCGCGAACTCGAACTTCCGGTATTGTTCGCAAACGCGCGAACCGCGCGAACCGCCATTGAATTCAATAGGCAGGCGAACTTTAAAACCTACAAGGACTCTTTCTGGCCACAATAGTGATGGAAAAGTTGTTTCAAGGGTACTAACACCTGGACTGTTGCATGCTGGAGGGGGATCCCTGGCAAAACTCCCATGGAAAATTACATAGTTGATGCAGAGTCTGCTTTTAAGCCATAATGGGTCTAAATCAACTAACATTCCCAAAGTGGCTGTCTCAAAACATCCCGGACAGAAGATAGATTGATAGTGATAGATAGGATAGATAGATATACATAGATTGATAGTTAGATAGAATCGATAGAAGAGAAATAGATAGATTTGTTAGATATATAATTACCCTAATAAATTCTAATAATCAAACATGCGTTCTTGGACCCAACTAGCTTGTGTCAATTAGTACTTTTCTTAGCACTTTAATCCCTGTCCCCCCCCCTATCGGGGGAGTTCTATATGGCCTGCCAGATTACCCTGAAAAATTATAATAATAAGACATGTGGTCTGCTACCTATTTTAACAAGGTTGTGTTTTAAGTACTACCATTCTTAGCACTTTAATCTCTGTAACTCCCCCTATTTGGTGAGGTCTATACGGCTTGGATGATTACCCATACAAAATATAATAATAAGACATCTGCTCTTGGTCTGCGACCCATGGTAACTATGTTGTGTTAATTAGTAATGTCCTTCTCATTTTAATAGCTGTTACTCATACTCACCCTATCAGTGGAGGTCTATATGGCCTGCATGATTACCCTTACAAAATATAACAACCAAACATATGCTCTGGGACCCATGGTAAGTAGGTTGTGTTAAGTAGTACTGTTCTTTGCATTTTCATACCTGTTACAACACCAAATGGTGGCAGGTCTATCTGGCCTTCATGATTAGCTGCACCCAAACCCCAAAAAAAGCTGAGTGGTCTTAGACTAACACCCATGGCTAACTCTGTTGTTTCAATTAGTACTATTCTTAGCACTTTCATCCCTGTTACGGGCGGTCTACATGGCCATCATGATTAGCCGAACAAAATACTACAATCCAACCTTTGCTCAGTCTTCATAGGCCCTTCATTGTCTGTATTTTGATAGTACAGTTCTTATTATTTTTATAGCTGATACAACACCGAATGTTGTCAGCTCTATATGGCCTGCATGGTTAGCTGCACCCAATACAAAAATAAATCCAAGCGGTCTTGGATTAACACCCATGGCTAACTCTGTTGTTTCAAGTAGTACTATTCTTAGCACTTTCATCTCATCATCCCTGTTACTTCCAGGACTCTCGGTGGTGGTGGTCTACATGGCCATTATGATTAGCCTAACCAAATACTACAATCCAACCTTGGCTCAGTCTTCCTAAGGCCCTTCATTGGCTGTATTTTGGTAGCACTGTTCTTATTACTACATGGTGGTCTACATGGCCATCATGATTAGCCTAACCAAATACTACAATCCAACCTTGGCCCAGTCTTCCTAAGGCCCTTCATTGGCTGTATTTTGGTAGTACTGTTCTTATTAGTTTAATAGCTGATATGACACCGAATGTTGTCAGCTCTATATGGCCTGCATGAATAGCCGCACCCAAAGCCAAAAAAAAGCCAAGCGGTTTTGCACTAACACCCATGGCTAACTCTGTTGTTTCAAGTTCTAATATTCTTAGCTCTTTCATCTCATCATCCCTGTTACTTCCAGGACTCTCGGTGGTGGTGGTCTACATGGCCATCATGATTAGCCTAACCAAATACTACAATCCAACCTTGGCCCAGTCTTCCTAAGGCCCTTCATTGGCTGTATTTTGGTAGTACTGTTCTTATTAGTTTAATAGATGATACGACACCGAATGTTGTCAGCTCTATATGGCCTGCATGAATAGCCGCACCCAAAGCCAAAAAAAAGCCAAGCGGTTTTGCACTAACACCCATGGCTAACTCTGTTGTTTCAAGTTCTACTATTCTTAGCTCTTTCATCTCATCATCCCTGTTACTTCCAGGACTCTCGGTGGTGGTGGTCTACATGGCCATCATGATTAGCCTAACCAAATACTACAATCCAACCTTGGCCCAGTCTTCCTAAGGCCCTTCATTGGCTGTATTTTGGTAGTACTGTTCTTATTAGTTTAATAGCTGATACGACACCGAATGTTTTCAGCTCTATATGGCCTGCATGAATAGCCGCACCCAAAGCCAAAAAAAAGCCAAGCGGTTTTGCACTAACACCCATGGCTAACTCTGTTGTTTCAAGTTCTACTATTCTTAGCTCTTTCATATCATCATCCCTGTTACTTCCAGGACTCTCGGTGGTGGTGGTCTACATGGCCATCATGATTAGCCTAACCAAATACTACAATCCAACCTTGGCCTAGTTTTCCTAAGGCCCTTCATTGGCTGTATTTTGGTAGTACTGTTCTTATTAGTTTAATAGCTGATACAACACTGAATGTTGTCAGCTCTATATGGCCTGCATGAATAGCCGCACCCAAAGCCAAAAAAAACCCAAGCGGTTTTGCACTAACACCCATGGCTAACTCTGTTGTTTCAAGTTCTACTATTCTTAGCTCTTTCATCTCATCATCCCTGTTACTTCCAGGACTCTCGGTGGTGGTGGTCTACATGGCCATCATGATTAGCCTAACCAAATACTACAATCCAACCTTGGCCCAGTCTTCCTAATGCCCTTCATTGGCTGTATTTTGGTAGTACTGTTCTTATTAGTTTAATAGCTGATACAACACCGAATGTTTTCAGCTCTATATGGCCTGCATGAATAGCCGCACCCAAAGCCAAAAAAAACCCAAGCGGTTTTGCACAAACACCCATGGCTAACTCTGTTGTTTCAAGTTCTACTATTCTTAGCTCTTTCATCTCATCATCCCTGTTACTTCCAGGACTCTCGGTGGTGGTGGTCTACATGGCCATCAGGATTAGCCTAACCAAATACTACAATCCAACCTTGGCCCAGTCTTCCTAAGGCCCTTCATTGGCTGTATTTTGGTAATACTGTTCTTATTAGTTTAATAGCTGATATGACACTGAATGTTGTCAGCTCTATATGGCCTGCATGAATAGCCGCACCCAAAGCCAAAAAAAACCCAAGCGGTTTTGCACTAACACCCATGGCTAACTCTGTTGTTTCAAGTTCTACTATTCTTAGCTCTTTCATCTCATCATCCCTGTTACTTCCAGGACTCTCGGTGGTGGTGGTCTACATGGCCATCATGATTAGCCTAACCAAATACTACAATCCAACCTTGGCCCAGTCTTCCTAAGGCCCTTCATTGGCTGTATTTTGGTAGTACTGTTCTTATTAGTTTAATGGCTGATACGACACCAAATGTTGTCAGCTCTATATGGCCTGCATGAATAGCCGCACCCAAAGCCAAAAAAAAGCCAAGCGGTTTTGCACTAACACCCATGGCTAACTCTGTTGTTTCAAGTTCTACTATTCTTAGCTCTTTCATCTCATCATCCATGTTACTTCCAGGACTCTCGGTGGTGGTGGTCTACATGGCCATCATGATTAGCCTAACCAAATACTACAATCCAACCTTGGCCCAGTCTTCCTAAGGCCCTTCATTGGCTGTATTTTGGTAGTACTGTTCTTATTAGTTTAATAGCTGATACAACACCGAATGTTTTCAGCTCTATATGGCCTGCATGAATAGCCGCACCCAAAGCCAAAAAAAAGCCAAGCGGTTTTGCACTAACACCCATGGCTAACTCTGTTGTTTCAAATTCTACTATTCTTAGCTCTTTCATCTCATCATCACTGTTACTTCCAGGACTCTCGGTGGTGGTGGTCTACATGGCCATCAGGATTAGCCTAACCAAATACTACAATCCAACCTTGGCCCAGTCTTCCTAAGGCCCTTCATTGGCTGTATTTTGGTAGTACTGTTCTTATTAGTTTAATAGCTGATACGACACCGAATGTTTTCAGCTCTATATGGCCTGCATGAATAGCCGCACCCAAAGCCAAAAAAAAGCCAAGCGGTTTTGCACTAACACCCATGGCTAACTCTGTTGTTTCAAGTTCTACTATTCTTAGCTCTTTCATCTCATCATCCCTGTTACTTCCAGGACTCTCGGTGGTGGTGGTCTACATGGCCATCAGGATTAGCCTAACCAAATACTATAATCCAACCTTGGCCCAGTCTTCCTAAGGCCCTTCATTGGCTGTATTTTGGTAGTACTGTTCTTATTAGTTTAATAGCTGATACGACACCGAATGTTGTCAGCTCTATATGGCCTGCATGAATAGCCGCACCCAAAGCCAAAAAAAAGCCAAGCGGTTTTGCACTAACACCCATGGCTAACTCTGTTGTTTCAAGTTCTACTATTCTTAGCTCTTTCATCTCATCATCCCTGTTACTTCCAGGACTCTCGGTGGTGGTGGTCTACATGGCCATCATGATTAGCCTAACCAAATACTACAATCCAACCTTGGCTCAGTCTTCCTAAGGCCCTTCATTGGCTGTATTTTGGTAGTACTGTCATCCTTTTCAATAAAAGATTACAGTAAAGGCATTGATTTTAGAAACCCACAGATCATTATTTGCAACCGTGAATTTAGAAAAAAAAAATTGATTACACACCCGTCACACTTATTTATGCTCAGGCCTTTTTAATACGAGGGTCCCGGAGCCTCAATCGAAACAGCAGCATGAAAGAGGAGATATGTCATCCTTTTGAATAAAAGATTACAGTAAAGGCATTGATTTTAGAAACCCACAGATCATTATTTGCAACCGTGAAGTTAGAAAAAAACATTGATTACACACCCGTCACACTTATTTATGCTCAGGCCTTTTTAATACGAGGGTCCCGGAGCCTCAACCGAAACAACAGCATGAAAGAGGAGATATGTCATCCTTTTGAATAAAAGATTACAGGAAAGGCATTGATTTTAGAAACCCACAGATCATTATTTGCAACCGTGAAATTAGAAAAAAACATTGATTAGACAGCCGTGACACTTATTTATGCTCAGGCCTTTTTAATACGAGGGTCCCGGAGCCTCAACCGAAACAACAGCATGAAAGAGGAGATATGTCATCCTTTTGAATAAAAGATTACAGTAAAGGCATTGATTTTAGAAACCCACAGATCATTATTTGCAACCGTGAAATTTGAAAAAAACATTGATTAGACAGCCGTGACACTTATTTATGCTCAGGCCTTTTCTCCAACATTGGTGTGTCCGGTCCACGGCTTCATCCTTACTTGTGGGATATTCTCTTCCCCAACAGGAAATGGCAAAGAGTCCCAGCAAAGCTGGTCACATGATCCCTCCTAGGCTCCGCCCACCCCAGTCATTCTCTTTGCCGTTGCACAGGCAACATCTCCACGGAGATGGTTAAGAGTTTTTTGGTGTTTAAATGTAGTTTTATTCTTCTATCAAGTGTTTGTTATTTTAAAATAGTGCTGGTATGTACTATTTACTCTGAAACAGAAAAGGATGAAGATTTCTGTTTGTAAGAGGAAGATGATTTTAGCAGACAGTAACTGAAATCAATTGCTGTTTCCACACAGGACTGTTGAGATGAAGTAACTTCAGTTGGGGGAAACAGTTAGCAGTCTTTTCTGCTTAAGGTATGACTAGCCATATTTCTAACAAGACCATGTAATGCTAGAAGGCTGTCATTTCCCCTCATGGGGACCAGTAAGCCATTTTCTTAGTTAAACATAAAAGAATAAAGGGCTTCAAAAAGGGCTTAAAAACTGGTAGACATTTTTCTGGGCTAAAACAATTGCTTTACTAGGCATATTATGCAGATTCTAACTAATTATTGGTATTATAATCTTGGGGAACATTTAGAAAAACGTCAGGCACTGTGTTGGACACCTTTTTCAGATGGGGGCCTTTCTAGTTATAGACAGAGCCTCATTCTGGGACTGTATAGGGGTTAAATGTAAAAACGGCTCCGGTTCCGTTAATTTAAGGGTTAAAGCTCTGAAATTTGGTGTGCAATACTTTTAATGCTTTAAGACACTGTGGTGAAATTTTGGTGAATTTTGAACAATTCCTTCATACTTTTTCACATATTCAGTAATAAAGTGTTTTCAGTTTGAAATTTAAAGTGACAGTAACGGTTTTATTTTAAAACGTTTTTTGTGCTTTGTTGACAAGTTTAAGCCTGTTTAACATGTCTGTACCATCAGATAAGCTATGTTCTATATGTATGAAAGCCAATGTGTCTCCCCATTTAAATATATGTGATAATTGTGCCATAGTGTCCAAACAAAGTAAGGACAGTATTGCAACAGATAATTATATTGCCCAAGATGATTCCTCAAATGAGGGGAGTAAACATGATACTACATCATCCCCTACTGTGTCTACACCAGTTATGCCCACACAGGAGGCCACTAGTACATCTAGTGCGCCAATACTTATTACCATGCGACAATTAACGGCTGTAATGGATAACTCCATAGCAAATCTTTTATCCAAAATGGCTACTTATCAGAGAAAGCGCGATTGCTCTGTTTTAAACACTGAAGAGCAAGAGGACGCTGATGATAACTGTTCTGACATACCCTCACACCAATCTCAAGGGGCCATGAGGGAGGTTTTGTGTGATGGAGAAATTTCAGATTCAGGAAAAATTTCTCATCAAGCTGAACCTGATGTTGTGACATTTAAATTTAAATTAGAACATCTCCGCGCACTGCTTAAGGAGGTGTTATCTACTCTGGATGATTGTGACAATTTGGTCATTCCAGAGAAATTATGTAAGATGGACAAGTTCCTAGAGGTTCCGGTGCCCCCCGACGCTTTTCCTATACCCAAGCGGGTGGCGGACATAGTAAATAAAGAGTGGGAAAGGCTTGGCATACCTTTTGTTCCCCCCCCCCTATATTTAAGAAATTATTTCCTATAGTCGACCCCAGAAAGGACTTATGGCAGACAGTCCCCAAGGTCGAGGGGGCGGTTTCTACTCTAAACAAACGCACTACTATTCCTATCGAAGATAGTTGTGCTTTCAAAGATCCTATGGATAAGAAATTAGAGGGTTTGCTTAAAAAGATTTTTGTACAGCAAGGTTACCTTCTACAACCAATTTCATGCATTGTTCCTGTCACTACGGCAGCGTGTTTCTGGTTCGAGGAACTAGAAAAATCGCTCAGTAAAGAATCTTCGTATGAGGAGGTTATGGACAGAGTTCAAGCACTTAAATTGGCTAACTCTTTTGTTTTAGATGCCGCTTTGCAATTAGCTAGATTAGCGGCAAAAAATTCAGGGTTTGCTGTCGTGGCGCGCAGAGTGCTTTGGCTAAAGTCCTGGTCAGCGGATGTGTCTTCCAAGACAAAATTGCTTAACATTCCTTTCAAAGGTAAAACATTATTTGGACCTGATTTGAAAGAGATTATTTCAGACATCACTGGGGGAAAGGGCCACGCCCTCCCACAGGATAGGTCTTTTAAGGCTAATAATAAGCCTAATTTTCGTCCCTTTCGCAGAAACGGACCAGTCTCTAATTCTGTATCCTCTAAGCAAGAGGGTAATACTTCACAACCCAAACCAGCCTGGAAACCAATGCAAGGCTGGAACAAGGGTAAGCAGGCCAAGAAGCCTACCACTGCTACCAAAACAGCATGAAGGGATAGCCCCCGATCCGGGACCGGATCTAGTGGGGGGCAGACTTTCTCTCTTTGCTCAGGCTTGGGCAAGAGATGTTCAGGATCCTTGGGCGCTAGAAATAGTTTCTCAAGGTTATCTCCTGGAATTCAAGGAACTACCCCCAAGGGGAAGGTTCCACAGGTCTCAATTATCTTCAAACCAAATAAAGAGACAGGCATTCTTACATTGTGTAGAAGACCTGTTAAAGATGGGAGTGATACATCCAGTTCCAATAAGAGAACAAGGAATGGGATTTTATTCCAATCTGTTCATAGTTCCCAAAAAAGAGGGAACATTCAGACCAATTTTGGATCTAAAGATCCTAAACAAATTTCTCAGGGTACCATCGTTCAAAATGGAAACTATTCGAACGATCCTACCTACTATCCAGGAAAATCAATTTATGACTACCGTGGATTTAAAGGATGCGTACCTACATATTCCTATCCACAAGGAACATCATCAGTTCCTAAGGTTCGCTTTTCTGGACAAGCATTACCAGTTTGTGGCACTTCCATTTGGATTAGCCACTGCTCCAAGGATTTTCACAAAGGTACTAGGGTCCCTTCTAGCGGTTCTAAGACCAAGGGGCATTGCAGTAGTACCTTACTTGGACGACATCCTGATTCAAGCATCGTCCCTGTCAAAAGCAAAGGCTCATACGGACATCGTCCTAGCCTTTCTCAGATCTCACGGATGGAAGGTGAACAAAGAAAAAAGTTCTCTGTCCCCGTCAACAAGAGTTCCCTTCTTGGGAACAATAATAGATTCCTTAGAAATGAGGATTTTTCTGACAGAGGTCAGAAAATCAAAACTTCTAAGCTCTTGTCAAGTACTTCATTCTGTTCCTCGTCCTTCCATAGCGCAGTGCATGGAAGTAATAGGATTGATGGTTGCAACAATGGACATAGTTCCTTTTGCACGAATTCATCTAAGACCATTACAACTGTGCATGCTCAGACAGTGGAATGGGGATTATACATACTTGTCTCCGACGATTCAAGTAGATCAAAAGACCAGAGATTCACTCCGTTGGTGGCTGACCCTGGACAATCTGTCACAGGGAATGAGCTTCCGCAGACCAGAGTGGGTCATTGTCACGACCGACGCCAGCCTAGTGGGCTGGGGCGCGGTCTGGGAATCCCTGAAAGCTCAGGGTCTATGGTCTCGGGAAGAGTCTCTTCTCCCGATAAACATTCTGGAACTGAGAGCGATATTCAATGCTCTCAGAGCTTGGCCTCAACTAGCAAAGGCCAAATTCATAAGGTTTCAGTCAGACAACATGACGACCGTTGCATATATCAATCATCAGGGGGGAACAAGGACTTCCCTGGCGATGAAAGAAGTGACCAAGATAATTCAATGGGTGGAGGATCACTCCTGCCACTTGTCTGCGATCCACATCCCAGGAGTGGAAAATTGGGAAGCGGATTTTCTGAGTCGTCAGACATTCCATCCGGGGGAGTGGGAACTCCATCCGGAAATCTTTGCCCAAATAACTCAATTATGGGGCATTCCAGACATCGATCTGATGGCGTCTCGTCAGAACTTCAAGGTTCCTTGCTACGGGTCCAGATCCAGGGATCCCAAGGCGACCCTAGTAGATGCACTAGTACAGTGATTTTTAACCTTTTTTTTGCCGTGGCACACTTTTTTACATTAAAAAATCCTGTGGCACACCACCATCCCAAAATTTTTAAAAAAATCACACATTGTAGCCTAATACAGCATATATATATATATATATATACACATACACACAAACACACACATACTGTATGTATTGTGCTGTTATGCCATGCCTCCTACAAACTACCCCTGCACTGGGAGTAAAAAACAAGCAAAGTTTAAAAAATATGTCACACTGTTGTCAGTCTGCCGTGGCGCACCTGAGGATCTCTCACGGCACACTAGTGTGCCACGGCACAGTGGTTGAAAAACACTGCACTAGTAGCACCTTTTACCTTCAACCTAGCTTATGTATTCCCACCGTTTCCTCTCATCCCCAGGCTGGTAGCCAGGATCAATCAGGAGAGGGCCTCGGTGATCTTGATAGCTCCTGCGTGGCCACGCAGGACTTGGTATGCAGACCTGGTCAATATGTCATCGGCTCCACCATGGAAGCTACCTTTGAGACAGGACCTTCTTGTTCAGGGTCCATTCGAACATCCGAATCTGGTTTCCCTCCAACTGACGGCTTGGAGATTGAACGCTTGATTTTATCAAAGCGTGGGTTTTCAGATTCTGTAATAGATACTCTGATTCAGGCTAGAAAGCCTGTAACTAGAAAAATTTACCATAAAATATGGAAAAAATATATCTGTTGGTGTGAATCTAAAGGATTCCCATGGAACAAGATAAAAATTCCTAAGATTCTATCCTTTCTACAAGAAGGTTTGGAGAAAGGATTATCTGCAAGTTCTCTGAAGGGACAGATCTCTGCTTTATCTGTTTTACTTCACAAAAGACTGGCAGCTGTGCCAGATGTTCAAGCATTTGTTCAGGCTCTGGTTAGGATCAAGCCTGTTTACAGACCTTTGACTCCTCCCTGGAGTCTAAACCTAGTTCTTTCAGTTCTTCAAGGGGTTCCGTTTGAACCCTTACATTCCGTAGATATTAAGTTATTATCTTGGAAAGTTTTGTTTTTGGTTGCAATTTCTTCTGCTAGAAGAGTTTCAGAGTTATCTGCTCTGCAGTGTTCTCCGCCCTATCTGGTGTTCCATGCAGATAAGGTGGTTTTGCGTACTAAGCCTGGTTTTCTTCCGAAAGTTGTTTCCAACAAAAATATTAACCAGGAGATAGTTGTACCTTCTTTGTGTCCGAATCCAGTTTCAAAGAAGGAACGTTTGTTACACAATTTGGACGTAGTCCGTGCTCTAAAATTCTATTTAGAGGCTACAAAAGTTTTCAGACAAACATCTTCCTTGTTTGTTGTTTATTCTGGTAAAAGGAGAGGTCAAAAAGCGACTTCTACCTCTCTTTCCTTTTGGCTTAAAAGCATTATCCGATTGGCTTATGAGACTGCCGGACGGCAGCCTCCTGAAAGAATCACAGCTCACTCCACTAGGGCTGTGGCTTCCACATGGGCCTTCAAGAACGAGGCTTCTGTTGACCAGATATGTAAGGCAGCAACTTGGTCTTCACTGCACACTTTTGCCAAATTTTACAAATTTGATACTTTTGCTTCTTCGGAGGCTATTTTTGGGAGAAAGGTTTTGCAAGCCGTGGTGCCTTCCATTTAGGTGACCTGATTTGCTCCCTCCCTTCATCCGTGTCCTAAAGCTTTGGTATTGGTTCCCACAAGTAAGGATGAAGCCGTGGACCGGACACACCAATGTTGGAGAAAACAGAATTTATGCTTACCTGATAAATTACTTTCTCCAACGGTGTGTCCGGTCCACGGCCCGCCCTGGTTTTTTAATCAGGTCTGATGAATTATTTTCTCTAACTACAGTCACCACGGTATCATATGGTTTCTCCTATATATATTTCCTCCTGTCCATCGGTCGAATGACTGGGGTGGGCGGAGCCTAGGAGGGATCATGTGACCAGCTTTGCTGGGACTCTTTGCCATTTCCTGTTGGGAAAGAGAATATCCCACAAGTAAGGATGAAGCCGTGGACCGGACACACCGTTGGAGAAAGTAATTTATCAGGTAAGCATAAATTCTGTTTTTAATACGAGGGTCCCGGAGCCTCAACCGAAACAACAGCATGAAAGAGGAGATATGTCATCCTTTTGAATAAAAGATTACAGTAAAGGCATAGATTTTAGAAACCCACAGATCATTATTTGCAACCGTGAAATTAGAAAAAAACATTCATTAGACAGCCGTGACACTTATTTATGCTCAGGCCTTTTTAATACGAGGGTCCCGGAGCCTCAACCGAAACAACAGCATGAAAGAGGAGATATGTCATCCTTTTGAATAAAAGATTACAGGAAAGGCATTGATTTTAGAAACCCACAGATCATTATTTGCAACCGTGAAACTAGAAAAAAACATTCATTAGACAGCCGTGACACTTATTTATGCTCAGGCCTTTTTAATACGAGGGTTCCGGAGCCTCAACCGAAACAACAGCATGAAAGAGGAGATATGTGATCCTTTTGAATAAAAGATTACAGTAAAGGCATTGATTTTAGAAACCCACAGATCATTATTTGCAACCGTGAAATTAGAAAAAAACATTCATTAGACAGCCGTGACACTTATTTATGCTCAGGCCTTTTTAATACGAGGGTCCTGGCGCCTCAACCGAAACAACAGCATGAAAGAGGAGATATGTCATCCTTTTGAATAAAAGATTTCAGTAAAGGCATTGATTTTAGAAACCCACAGATCATTTATATGACCCGTGTAATAGAAAAAAACATTAATTAGACACCGGTTACACTTATTTATCCTCAGGCCTTGTTAATACGAGGGTCCCGGAGCCTCAAACGAAACAACAGCATGAAAGAGGAGATATGTCATCCTTTTGAATAAAAGATTACAGTAAAGGCATTGATTTTAGAAACCCACAGATCATTATTTGCAACCGTGAAATTAGAAAAAAAAATTGATTACACACCCGTGACACTTATTTATGCTCAGGCCTTTTTAATACGATGGTCCCGGAGCCTCAACCGAAACAACAGCATGAAAGAGGAGATATGTCATCCTTTTGAATAAAAGATTACAGTAAAGGCATTGATTTTAGAAACCCACAGATCATTATTTGCAACCGTGAAATTAGAAAAAAACATTGATTACACAGCCGTGACACTTATTTATGCTCAGGCCTTTTTAATACGAGGGTCCCGGAGCCTCAATCGAAACAACAGCATGAAAGAGGAGATATGTCATCCTTTTGAATAAAAGATTACAGGAAAGTCATTGATTTTAGAAACCCACAGATCATTATTTGCAACCGTGAAATTAGAAAAAAAAATTGATTACACACCCGTGACACTTATTTATGCTCAGGCCTTTTTAATACGATGGTCCCGGAGCCTCAACCGAAACAACAGCATGAAAGAGGAGATATGTCATCCTTTTGAATAAAAGATTACAGGAAAGGCATTGATTTTAGAAACCCACAGATCATTATTTGCAACCGTGAAATTAGAAAAAAAAATTGATTACACACCCGTGACACTTATTTATGCTCAGGCCTTTTTAATACGATGGTCCCGGAGCCTCAACCAAAACAACAGCATGAAAGAGGAGATATGTCATCCTTTTGAATAAAAGATTATAGTAAAGGCATTGATTTTAGAAACCCACAGATCATTTATATGACCCGTGTAATAGAAAAAAACATTCATTAGACACCGGTTACACTTATTTATCCTCAGGCCTTGTTAATACGAGGGTCCCGGAGCCGCAACTGAAACAACAGCATGAAAGAGGACATATGTCAATCTTTTTGAATTATAGATTACAGGAAAGGCATTGATTTTAGAAACACTGAGATAATTACTTGCAACCGGGAAATAAAAAAAAACATTGAACAGACACTCAGTACACTTTATTATCCATAGGCCTTTTCAGCAGAGGCTCCAGGACCCTCAACAAAAACAAGAGCAGGGAGCTGGGCATAGGAGTACAATGGAGTGTGACAATAATAATCTGAAGGTGAAGATTGCATAGTTGTGGCATTTTAATTTTGTTATCGTGGGTACTTGCAATGACCTTGCTCTGGTGAATCCATATCGCAAATGTGTTATTTAAGGCACTGTTTGTCTATTTTTTTGAATATCAGCATTTGGTAAATGAAGCTCAACTTAAGGCTGGTGAGAAACAACCTTTCTTCTGGCTGTTTGCAAATGTTGTGGCTCTGGACAAACATGTGAATAAGGGGCCATCAGCCATATTCTGCACGCAACCCCTTTGATGATTGACGATAAACATGTGTCACCTGCAAGCAGAGCTCGTTACTTCTGTCTAAATCATCTTCCTGGTATGGACAGGCCACTGTTTCCCACAGAAAGTACGAATTTTGAAATACAAGATTGTCTTGAGTATGGTAGGAAACCAAAGTTTATTTAATTCTGTACTATCTATCACCACAAAAAATGAACTTCTTGAAGCAACAAAAATGCCAGCAATTTCATGTGCTTATGGATGACAAGGACGTCATGTCCTTTGGTGCACAGAGATGGAGACTATTTTTGCCCTCCCTGTACACTACCCAGATGTCTCAAACATCACCAGAAACACAATACAGCCACTCTTGTGAAGTTCCTGGAGTGTTCCGGTAGCCATCTCTTTGCGCTCCTAAAGGAATACTTTATCAGTGTTTTTGTATACATCCGACAGCTTCGGAGACTGTGGTGACGCACATGTTATTTACTGTTGTTCCAGCTGTGGCAATATCAATTGGCATGAAAAAGTTAAGATTTGTGGGTTGGGGAGCCTATAGCTGTTAAGGTAGGGCGTGTGTTTGAGGAGCTCCAGGTCTTACAAGTTACTTTGGAGTTAGTTTTCAACCTTAATTTAATTTTCTTTTTGGGTTTCATAGTCACACTTTCTGGGGCTATCCAAGAGGAGCCTGGTAAAAGCAGTAGTAGACACCCCTTATATCAACGGGTACCGAGACCTGTTTTTTGCCTTTCCAATATTGCGCCGTACCCCAAACTAATCCTGAATGAAAAGAAAAAAAAAATTAAAATTTGGACTAGTCACGCACATTTTATGCACGCTGTGGCAATTGCAATTTGCAATAAAAATAATCTGCTAACAACAACCACTACCTACGACCACACCTGACTCCTGAAGTCATGCTTCAGTTATTAAGTCAAGTTAAATAGATTTATTTTTTTTTATGCTCAGCAGAGGCTCCAGGACCCTCGACAAAACCAGCAGCAGGAAAGAGGACATATGGCATCCTTTTGAAAAAATTATTATAGGAAAGGCATTGATTTCAGAAGCACAGAGATCATTAGTTGCAAACGGTAAATAGAAAAAAAAATTGATTAGACACCCAGTACACTTATTTTTCATTAGGCCTTTTTAATAAGATTAAGAGGCTCCCGGAGCCTCAACAGAAACAACAGCATTAAAAAGTACATATGGCATCCTTGTGAATAATAGATTACAGGAAAGGCATTGATTTTAGAAACCCGTGGATAATTTTTTGCAACCATGAAATCTAAAAAAACATAGATTAGACACCCAGTACACTTCTTTATCCTTAGGCCTTTTAAGCATAGGCTCCAGGACCCTCAACAAAACCAGCAGCAGGAAAGAGGACATATGGCATACTTTTGTAAATTAGATTACAGGAAAGGCATTGATTTTAGAAACACAGAGATCATTTATATGACCTGTGAAATAGAAAAAAAAATGATTGGACACCCAGTACACTTCTTTATCCTTAGTCCTTTTTAATACGAGGGTCCCGGAGCCTCAAAAGAAACAACAGCATGAAAGAGGACATATGTCATCCTTTTGAATAATAGATTACAGGAAAGGCATTGATTTTAGAATCCCACAGATCATTTATATGACCCATGAAATATAAAAAAACATTGATTAGACACCCAGTACACTTATTTATCCATAGGCCTTTTTAGCAGAGGCTCCAGGACCCTCAACAAAAACAAGAGCAGGGAGGTGGGCATAGGAGTACAATGGAGTGTGACAATAATAATGTGAAGGGGAAGATTGCGGAGTTGTGTCATTTTAATTTTGTTATTGTGGGAAATACTAGCAATGACCTTGCTCTGGTGAATCCATATTGCAAATGTGTTTTTTAAGGCACTGTTTGTCTATTTATTGAATATCAGCATTTGGTAATTGAAGCTCAACTTAAGGCTGGTGAGAACCGACCTCTCTTCTGGCTGTTTGCAAATGTTGTTGCTCTGGACAAACATGTGAATAAGGGGCCATCAGCCATATTCTGCACGCAACCCCTTTGATGATTGACGATAAACATGTGTCACCTGCAAGCAGAGCCCGTTACTTCTGTCTAAATCATCTTCCTGCTATGGACAGCCCACTGTTTCCCACAGCAAGTCTGAAGCTTGAACTACAAGATTGTCTTGAGTATGGTAGGAAACCAAAGTTTATTTAATTCTGTACTATCACCACAAAAGCTGAACTTCTTGAAGCAACGAAAATGCCAGCAATTTCATGTGCTTATGGATGACAAGGACGTCCTGTCCTGTGGTGCACAGAGATGGAGAGGATTTTTGCCCTCCCTGTACACTACCCAGATGTCTACAACATCACCAGAAACACAAGACAGCCACTTTTGTGAAGTTCCTGGAGTGTTCCGGTAGCCATCTCTTTGCGCCCCAAAAGGAATTCTTTATTGTTGTTTTTGTATACATCCGACAATAGATTCGGAGACTGTGGTGACACACATGTTAGTTACTGTTATTCCAGCTGTGGCAATATCAATTGGCATTAAAAAGGTAAGATTTGGGTGGGCGGAGCCTATACCTGTTGCGGTAGGACGTGTGTTTGAGGAGCTCCAGGTCTTACAATTTACTTAGGAGTAATTTTTCAACCTTAATTTAATTTCCTTTTTGGGATTCATACTCACACTTTCTGGGGCTATCCAAGAGGAGCCTGGTAAAAGCACTAGTAGTCACCCCTTATATCAACGGGTACCGAGACCTGTTTTTTGCCTTTCCAATATTGCGCCGTACCCCAAACTAATCCAGAATGAAAAAAAAAATTAAATTTGGACTAGTGACGCACATTTTATGCACGCTTTGGCAATTGCAAGTTGCAATAAAAATAATCTGCTAACAACAACCACTACCTACGACCACACCTGACTCCTGAAGTCATGCTTCAATTATTAAGTCAAGTTAAATTATTTTTTTTTTCTTTATTATGCGCAGCAGAGGCTCCAGGACCCTCGACAAAACCAGCAGCAGGAAAGAGGACATATGGCATCCTTTTGAAAAAATGATTATAGGAAAGGCATTGATTTCAGAAACACAGAGATCATTAGTTGCAAACGGTAAATCGAAAAAAACATTGATTAGACACCCAGTACACTTCTTTATCCTTAGGCCTTTTTAGCAGAGGCTCCAGGACCCTCCACAAAACCAGCAGCTTGAAAGAGGACATATGGCATCCTTTAGAAAATTAGATTACAGGAAAGGCATTGATTTTAGAAACACAGAGATCATTAGTTGCAACTGTGAAATCACAAAAAACTTCGATTATACACCAAGTACACTTATTTATCCTTAGGCCTTTTTAGCAGAGGCTCCAGGACCCTCCACAAAACCAGCCGCATGAAAGAGGACATATGGCATCCTTTAGAAAATTAGATTACAGGAAAGGCATTGATTTTAGAAACACAGAGATCATTAGTTGCAACCGTGAAATCACAAAAAACTTCGATTATACACCAAGTACACTTATTTATCCTTAGGCCTTTTTAGCAGAGGCTCCAGGACCCTCCACAAAACCAGCAGCATGAAAGAGGACATATGGCATCCTTTAGAAAATTAGATTACAGGAAAGGCGTTGATTTTAGAAACACAGAGATCATTAGTTGCAACCGTGAAATCACAAAAAACTTCGATTATACACCAAGTACACTTATTTATCCTTAGGCCTTTTTAGCAGAGGCTCCAGGACCCTCCACAAAACCAGCAGCATGAAAGAGGACATATGGCATCCTTTAGAAAATTAGATTACAGGAAAGGCATTGATTTTAGAAACACAGAGATCATTAGTTGCAACCGTGAAATCTAAAAAAACATAGATTATACACCCAGTACACTTATTTATCCTTAGGCCTTTTTAGAAGAGTGTCCCGGAGCCTCAACAGAAAGAACAGCATGAAAGAGGACATATGGCATCCTTTTGAAAAATAGATTACAGGAAAGGCATTGATTTTTGAAAGACAGAAAAAATTTGTTACAACCGGGAAATCTAAAAAAACATTGAATAGACACCCAGTACACTTCTTTATCCTTCGACCTTTTTAGCAGAGGCTACAGGACACTCAACAAAACCAGCAGTAGGAAAGAGGACATATGGCATCCTTTGTGAAAAAAAGATTATAGGAAAGGCATTGATTTTAGAAACCCGGGGATAATTTGTTGCAACCGTGAATTTGAATAAAAAAAATGGTTGGATGGACACCCAGTACAATTCTTTCTCCCTAGGCCTTTTTATAAGAGGGTCCAGGACCCTCAAACAAAACACCAGCAGGAAAGGGGACATATGGCATACTTTTTAACAATAGAGTAAGAGTACAGGAAAGGCATTGATTTTAGAAACCCATAGATAATTTTTTGCAAATGTAAATTTGAATCAAAAAAAGGATTCAATGGACACCCAGTACACCACTTTCTCCTTAGGCCTTTTTATAAGAGGGTCCTGGACCCTCAAAAAAAAACACCAGCAGGAAAGAGGACATATGGCATACTTTTGAAAATTAGATTACAGGAAAGGCATTGATTTTAGAAACACATAGAGATCAGTTATATGACCCGGGAAATAGAAAAAAAACATTGATTGGACACCCAGTACACTTCTTTATCCTTAGTCCTTTTTATAAGAGTGTCCCGGAGCCTCAACAGAAAGAACAGCATGAAATAGGACATATGGCATCCTTTTGAAAAATAGATTACAGGAAAGGCATTGATTTTTGAAAGACAGAAAAAAATTGTTACAACCGGGAAATCTAAAAAAACATTGAATAGACACCCAGTACACTTCTTTATCCTTAGGCCTTTTTAGCAGAGGCTCCAGGATACTCAACAAAACCAGCAGTAGGAAAGAGGACATATGGCATCCTTTGTGAAAAAAAGATTATAGGAAAGGCATTGATTTTAGAAACCCGGGGATAATTTGTTGCAACCGTGAATTTTAATTACAAAAAATGATTGGATGGACACCCAGTACAATTCTTTATCCATAAGGCCTTTTTATAAGAGGGTCCAGGACCCTCAAACAAAAAACCAGCATGAAAGAGGACATATGGCATCCTTTAGAAAATTAGATTACAGGAAAGGCATTGATTTTATAAACACAGAGATCATTAGTTGCAACCGTGAAATCTAAAAAAACATAGATTATACACCCAGTACACTTATTTATCCTTAGGCCTTTTTAGAAGAGTGTCCCGGAGCCTCAACAGAAAGAACAGCATGAAAGAGGACATATGGCATCCTTTTGAAAAATAGATTACAGGAAAGGCATTGATTTTTGAAAGACAGAAAAAATTTGTTACAACCGGGAAATCTAAAAAAACATTGAATAGACACCCAGTACACTTCTTTATCCTTCGGCCTTTTTAGCAGAGGCTCCAGGACACTCAACAAAACCAGCAGTAGGAAAGAGGACATATGGCATCCTTTGTGAAAAAAAGATTATAGGAAAGGCATTGATTTTAGAAACCCGGGGATAATTTGTTGCAACCGTGAATTTGAATAAAAAAAATGGTTGGATGGACACCCAGTACAATTCTTTCTCCCTAGGCCTTTTTATAAGAGGGTCCAGGACCCTCAAACAAAACACCAGCAGGAAAGGGGACATATGGCATACTTTTTAACAATAGAGTAAGAGTACAGGAAAGGCATTGATTTTAGAAACCCATAGATAATTTTTTGCAAATGTAAATTTGAATCAAAAAAAGGATTCAATGGACACCCAGTACACCACTTTCTCCTTAGGCCTTTTTATAAGAGGGTCCTGGACCCTCAAAAAAAACACCAGCAGGAAAGAGGACATATGGCATACTTTTGAAAATTAGATTACAGGAAAGGCATTGATTTTAGAAACACATAGAGATCAGTTATATGACCCGGGAAATAGAAAAAAAACATTGATTGGACACCCAGTACACTTCTTTATCCTTAGTCCTTTTTATAAGAGTGTCCCGGAGCCTCAACAGAAAGAACAGCATGAAATAGGACATATGGCATCCTTTTGAAAAATAGATTACAGGAAAGGCATTGATTTTTGAAAGACAGAAAAAAATTGTTACAACCGGGAAATCTAAAAAAACATTGAATAGACACCCAGTACACTTCTTTATCCTTAGGCCTTTTTAGCAGAGGCTCCAGGATACTCAACAAAACCAGCAGTAGGAAAGAGGACATATGGCATCCTTTGTGAAAAAAAGATTATAGGAAAGGAATTGATTTTAGAAACCCGGGGATAATTTGTTGCAACCGTGAATTTTAATTACAAAAAATGATTGGATGGACACCCAGTACAATTCTTTATCCATAAGGCCTTTTTATAAGAGGGTCCAGGACCCTCAAACAAAAAACCAGCATGAAAGAGGACATATGGCATCCTTTAGAAAATTAGATTACAGGAAAGGCATTGATTTTATAAACACAGAGATCATTAGTTGCAACCGTGAAATCTAAAAAAACATAGATTATACACCCAGTACACTTATTTATCCTTAGGCCTTTTTAGAAGAGTGTCCCGGAGCCTCAACAGAAAGAACAGCATGAAAGAGGACATATGGCATCCTTTTGAAAAATAGATTACAGGAAAGGCATTGATTTTTGAAAGACAGAAAAAATTTGTTACAACCGGGAAATCTAAAAAAACATTGAATAGACACCCAGTACACTTCTTTATCCTTCGGCCTTTTTAGCAGAGGCTCCAGGACACTCAACAAAACCAGCAGTAGGAAAGAGGACATATGGCATCCTTTGTGAAAAAAAGATTATAGGAAAGGCATTGATTTTAGAAACCCGGGGATAATTTGTTGCAACCGTGAATTTGAATAAAAAAAATGGTTGGATGGACACCCAGTACAATTCTTTCTCCCTAGGCCTTTTTATAAGAGGGTCCAGGACCCTCAAACAAAACACCAGCAGGAAAGGGGACATATGGCATACTTTTTAACAATAGAGTAAGAGTACAGGAAAGGCATTGATTTTAGAAACCCATAGATAATTTTTTGCAAATGTAAATTTGAATCAAAAAAAGGATTCAATGGACACCCAGTACACCACTTTCTCCTTAGGCCTTTTTATAAGAGGGTCCTGGACCCTCAAAAAAAACACCAGCAGGAAAGAGGACATATGGCATACTTTTGAAAATTAGATTACAGGAAAGGCATTGATTTTAGAAACACATAGAGATCAGTTATATGACCCGGGAAATAGAAAAAAAACATTGATTGGACACCCAGTACACTTCTTTATCCTTAGTCCTTTTTATAAGAGTGTCCCGGAGCCTCAACAGAAAGAACAGCATGAAATAGGACATATGGCATCCTTTTGAAAAATAGATTACAGGAAAGGCATTGATTTTTGAAAGACAGAAAAAATTTGTTACAACCGGGAAATCTAAAAAAACATTGAATAGACACCCAGTACACTTCTTTATCCTTAGGCCTTTTTAGCAGAGGCTCCAGGATACTCAACAAAACCAGCAGTAGGAAAGAGGACATATGGCATCCTTTGTGAAAAAAAGATTATAGGAAAGGCATTGATTTTAGAAACCCGGGGATAATTTGTTGCAACCGTGAATTTTAATTACAAAAAATGATTGGATGGACACCCAGTACAATTCTTTATCCATAAGGCCTTTTTATAAGAGGGTCCAGGACCCTCAAACAAAAAACCAGCAAGAAAGAGGACATATGGCATCCTTTAGAAAATTAGATTACAGGAAAGGCATTGATTTTATAAACACAGAGATCATTAGTTGCAACCGTGAAATCTAAAAAAACATAGATTATACACCCAGTACACTTATTTATCCTTAGGCCTTTTTAGAAGAGTGTCCCGGAGCCTCAACAGAAAGAACAGCATGAAAGAGGACATATGGCATCCTTTTGAAAAATAGATTACAGGAAAGGCATTGATTTTTGAAAGACAGAAAAAATTTGTTACAACCGGGAAATCTAAAAAAACATTGAATAGACACCCAGTACACTTCTTTATCCTTCGGCCTTTTTAGCAGAGGCTCCAGGACACTCAACAAAACCAGCAGTAGGAAAGAGGACATATGGCATCCTTTGTGAAAAAAAGATTATAGGAAAGGCATTGATTTTAGAAACCCGGGGATAATTTGTTGCAACCGTGAATTTGAATTAAAAAAATGGTTGAATGGACACCCGGTACAATTCTTTCTCCCTAGGCCTTTTTATAAGAGGGTCCAGGACCCTCAAACAAAACACCAGCAGGAAAGGGGACATATGGCATACTTTTTAACAATAGAGTAAGAGTACAGGAAAGGCATTGATTTTAGAAACCCATAGATAATTTTTTGCAAATGTAAATTTGAATCAAAAAAATTATTCAATGGACACCCAGTACACCACTTTCTTCTTAGGCCTTTTTATAAGAGGGTCCTGGACCCTCAAAAAAAACACCAGCAGGAAAGAGGACATATGGCATACTTTTGAAAATTAGATTACAGGAAAGGCATTGATTTTAGAAACACATAGAGATCAGTTATATGACCCGGGAAATAGAAAAAAAACATTGATTGGACACCCAGTACACTTCTTTATCCTTAGTCCTTTTTATAAGAGTGTCCCGGAGCCTCAACAGAAAGAACAGCATGAAATAGGACATATGGCATCCTTTTGAAAAATAGATTACAGGAAAGGCATTGATTTTTGAAAGACAGAAAAAATTTGTTACAACCGGGAAATCTAAAAAAACATTGAATAGACACCCAGTACACTTCTTTATCCTTAGGCCTTTTTAGCAGAGGCTCCAGGATACTCAACAAAACCAGCAGTAGGAAAGAGGACATATGGCATCCTTTGTGAAAAAAAGATTATAGGAAAGGCATTGATTTTAGAAACCCGGGGATAATTTGTTTCAACCGTGAATTTTAATTACAAAAAATGATTGGATGGACACCCAGTACAATTCTTTATCCATAAGGCCTTTTTATAAGAGGGTCCAGGACCCTCAAACAAAAAACCAGCAGGAAAGAGGACATATGGCATCCTTTGTGAAAAAAAGATTATAGGAAAGGCATTGATTTTAGAAACCCGGGGATAATTTGTTGCAACCGTGAATTTTAATAAAAAAAAATTATTGGATGGACACCCAGTACAATTCTTTATCCATAAGGCCTTTTTATAAGAGGGTCCAGGACCCTCAAACAAAAAACCAGCAGGAAAGAGGACATATGGCATACTTTTGAACAATAGAGTACAGGAAAGGCATAGATTTTAGAAACCCATAGAAATTTTTTTTTAAATGTAAATTTGAATAAAAAAAATGATTCGATGGACAGCCAGTACACCTCTTTCTCCTTAGGCCTTTTTATAAGAGGGTCCTGGACCCTCAAAAAAAACACCAGCAGGAAAGAGGACGTATGGCATCCTTTTGAACAATAGAGTACAGGTACAGCATTGATTTTACAAACCCAGAGATCATTTTGGTCAATTGTTAAATAGAAAAATAAAAATGAGTGGACAACCAGTACACCTCTTTCTCCTTAGGCCTTTTTATAAGAGGGTCCTGGACACTAAAAAAAAACACCAGCAGGAAAGAGGACGTATGGCATCCTTTTGAACAATAGAGTACAGGTACGGCATTGATTTTACAAAACCAGAGATCATTTTGGTCAAATGAGAAATAGAAAATAAAAATAAGTGGACACCCAGTACACCTCTTTCACCTTAGGCCTTTTTATAAGAGTGTCCAGGACCCTCAAACAAAATACCAGCAGGAAAGAGAACATATGGCATACTTTGGAACAATAGAGTACTGGTACGGCATTGATTTGTGAAACCCACAGATAATTGTTTGTAAAAGTGAAATAGCACCAAAAACCATGCTTGGACTCCCACTCCAGGTCGTTCTCCTTCAGCTTTTTTATAAGAGGGTCCAGCACCCTCAACAGAAACAACTGCAGGAAACACCACCACATATGCCATCCTTTTGCACAAGCGAGTACAGGTATGGCATCCATTTTAGAAACCCAAAGATAATTGAGAGGAACCAGGAACATTTTTCTAAAAACTGGATGGGGCACCCATTACTACAGGTCGTTCAGCCTTTTTATATCATGGGCCACGACCCGCAACAGGCACAACAGCATGAAACACAACATATGCCACCCTTTTGCACAATAGAGTACAGGTATGTCATAGATGGAACACGGAGATAATTTAGAACAACCAAGAGACGGATAAAGATGCTTGGTCAGTCCTACTCTTTCAAATTTGTTGCATTTTGCGTTCAATTGAATGGTACACCGGATATGAGTGGTGTGTAAAGTTGTACAATTCGTAACAGTTTAATCACTAGTGTTATGTGCATTATTTTTTTTATTTGAGTTTTGTACCCACAGAGATGCAGCAGAGGCCAGAAAAATTAGGAATGTACAAATGACTGAAAAATTCGGGTATTGTTGGAGCAACTGCTGTAGCAGCGGCCAGAAAAATCGATGTTTGTAAAACATTTATAAAGTGCCCTAAAAGCTTGTGGCTTGAACACTAGTTGTTGGCGGATAAGTCAAGCAAGTCCTCCGTCTTTATAACCAAAAAAAAAAGGCCAGCCTGTGTACCAGTTGTAGCCCAAGGCAGCTCATATCATCATCAGTAGTTTTTTATTCAAATGTATCGCCCAATGTCAGTCCCTTCGGGATCCAGCCCTCATTCATTTTTATAAAAGTGAGAAAGTCAAGGCTTTTTTGACCTAGGCGACTTCTCTTCTCAGTGACAAAACCTCCTGCTGCACTAAAAGTCCTTTCGGACAGGACACTTGAAGCGGGGCAGGCCAGAAGTTCCATTGCAAATTGGGATAGCTCAGGCCACAAGTCCAGCCTGCACACCCAGTAGTCAAGGGGTCCATCGCTCCTGAGAGTGTCGAGATCCGGAGTTAAAGCTAGGTAGTCTGCCGCTGAGCAGATTACTGGACTGGTGCTCCAACGACCCTAACAAAGAATGGGTAAGACTGGACTGTGACATCTTAGAAACAAACAATGCAGGCCTAGGTGCCTGGACACTAGAGAAGGACAGACACCCAGCCACAACAAAGTACCCTTTGCTGATGGACTTTTACTCCACATGGGACAAGATAATAAATACTACATCTCATATATCAACCAGACATTCCCCACTAACCCCGATTTATCGGAACGCTGCACTGCCCTGGAACCTACCCGATAACAGAACCAATGCCGACACACCTCTAAAAGACTACACCCTCAGGTCTCTGACTGACGGCCATAGGCTCAAGACTCTGACTGACATCTCGGAGGAGTACCCCCACCTGACGCTGAACTGGTACTCATACATGCGGTTGAATCATTACCTCATGACACATAAACACAGACCCTGTTTAACCAGAACACCCACCCCCTTTGAGACTTTATGTTTAAAGGGCACGCCTACAGCCCACGCAGTCTCCTTGATCTATAAACTGTTACTAACAGATGATGCCCAGACACTCCCCTCCTACACGAAGATGTGGGAAAAGGAGTGGCAGACCGAGATAGGTCATGAGGACTGGCAAAACACCTTCTCAGTGACCAAGTCAGCTTCAATCTCTATGAGAGTACAGGAATCCAGCTTCAAATGCCTGGTGAGGTGGTATCTTACACCCAGCAGGCTGCAGAGGATTTACAAACAGGCCTCAGGCAAATGCTGGAGGGACTGCGGTGGAGTCGGCACTCCAACACACATCTGGTGGGAATGTCCTATGCTGGATGAATATTGGGTCAGCGTTTTTAATCACATAGAACTAGTCCTGGGGAAACCCCTGAAGAGCAACCCAGGAACATTACTGTACCTTTCCTTACCCAAATTAACTTGCAAAACAAATAGGGCACTCCTGTTAGTTATGCTAAACAGAGCCAAACTACTAATCCCAAAGCACTGGAAGTCTAGAACTACACCGACCTTCCAAGAGTGGCAAGAACAAGTAGACACACTACTACGCCTAGAAAGATATCACCACATCCGGCAAGGGACGGTAGACACACACAAGATAATGCTGGAGGGCTGGGCAGCACACAGACGACAGATAGTATAAGACAAGCTAGGTCACAATTTGGACCTATACCTCTTCTACCGACATTCCCCTCTCCTTTCCTCCTCTACCCCCTCTCTCAACTTCCCCCATTACCTCCACCTACCCCCCACGAGACATGCACAAACGACCTGTAAACAACCTAGATAACGGGAACACAGGAAAGGGATTGTCTGCACAAACACCCCCAAACAGCTCAATGGAGACAGGTATCATCCCCCCCTTCCCCCCCTCCCCCCCTCTCCCCCCCCCTTTTTTCCTCACCCCCCTTACCCCCTTTGGTTTCATGCCCCCTGGTAACCCCAGCATATGATGGTATAACTTTGTGGGAATTGACACAGAGCGCCTGGGACAATGCACTTATGGACTCTTGGACTCTCATCAACTAAGTGCCTCTTGAACTCTGAAATTTGTCCCATCCCCTTGAGAATTAAACCCTACCTGCATTATGAACAGTTAATATTTTACCTTGCTGAGGGGCACCAGGGGTAGAATGATTAGCATGTGTTAACACTGGTTAGTTACATTTTGTAAAGCTATGTTTGAATAATCTTGTATACACATTTATCTTGGAAAAACTGAAAAGCTTGTAATTATTATACATATTTTCTTTAATAAAGCTTTTTTGAAAAAAAAAAAAAAAAAAAGCTAGGTAGTCTGCTACCTGTCAGTTGAGTCTTTCTCTAAGGCTGGATCCCGAAAGGCTCTGATGGTGCATGGGAGTTAAAAAGGTACGCATGTCCTCCATCAACAAGACATCAGGAAAGCGCCCGGTCCTTGCTGCCGTGGTCGTGGGAGGAGGAGGATTAATTTCATCTCTTCCCCTATTACATTCCCGTGGTGCTGTGACATCACCCTTATACGCTGTGTAAAGCATAGTTTTTAATTTATTATGAAAATGCTCCATCCTTTCCGACTTGTGGGAATTTGGTAACATTTCAGGCACTTTATGCTTATACCGGGGGTCAAGGAGCGTGGACACCCAGTACAGGTCGTTCTCCTTCAGCTTTTTTATACGAGGGTCCCTCAACAGGCACGACAGCATGAAAGAACCCATTTGAACAAGGTTGGATGCTGAGCTAATCATGTCGCGTTCCTCCTCCTCACTGATCTCACTGATGGTATCTTCTTCCCCCCAGCCACGTACAACACCACGGGTACCAGAGAGGTGACAACAACGAGCACCCTGAGATGACTGTTGTGCTCGGTCTTCCTCCTCTTCATCCTCCCCAAAGCCACATTCCTCCTCTGACTCCTCTTCCTCACAATCCTCTTCCTGCGTTGCCGCAGGTCCAGCAAGCAATGCTGATTCGGCTGTTTGCGGGGATGATGGACACCACAACTCTCCCGCTTCCTCTTCACGCTCATCTACTGCCTGATCCAGCACTCTTCGCAGGGCACGCTCCAGGAAGAAAACAAATGGTATGATGTCGCTGATGGTGCCTTCAGTGCGACTGACAAGGTTTGTCACCTCCTCAAAAGGACGCATGAGCCTACAGGCATTGCGCATGAGCGTCCAGTAATTTGGCAAAAATATCCCCAGCTCCCCAGAGGCTGTCCTAGCACCCTGGTCATACAAATACTCATTAACAGCTTTTTCTTGTTGGAGCAGGCGGTCAAACATTAGGAGTGTTGAATTCCACCGTGTCGGGCTGTCGCAAATCAAGCGCCTCACTGGCAGGTTGTTTCGACGCTGGATATCAGACAAGTGCGCCATGGCCGTGTAGGAACGCCTGAAATGGCCACACACCTTCCTGGCCTGCTTCAGGACGTCCTGTAAGCCTGGGTACTTATGGACAAATCGTTGTACAATTAGATTACACACATGTGCCATGCACGGCACATGTGTCAACTTGCCCAATTTCAATGCCGCCACCAAATTACTTCCATTGTCAGAAACAACCTTGCCAATCTCCAGTTGGTGCGGAGTCAGCCACTGATCCACCTGTGCGTTCAGGGTGGTCAGGAGTGCTGGTGCGGTGTGACTCTCCGCTTTCAGGCAAGTCAACCCCAAGACGGCGTGACACTGCCGTACACGGGATGTAGCATAGTACCTGGGGAGCTGGGGGGGTGCCATAGATGTGGAGCAAGATGCAGAAGTTGAAGAGGACTCAGCCGAGGAAGAGGTTATGGAAGAGGATGAAGTAGGAGGAGTAGAGGAGGTAGCAGCAGGCCTGCCTGCAAGTCGTGGCGGTGTCACCAACTCTTCTGCAGAGCCACGCATTCCATGCTTGTCAGAAGTCAGCAGGTTTACCCAATGCGCAGTGTAGGTGATATACCTGCCCTGACCATGCTTTGCAGACCAGCTATCCGTGGTCATATGGACCCTTGCCCCAACGCTGTGTGCCAGACATGCCATAACTTCCTTTCTCACAACAGAGTACAGGTTTGGGATTGCCTTTTGTAAAAAGAAATTTCTGCCAGGTACCTTCCACTGCGGTGTCCCAATAGATACATTTTTTTTGAAAGCATCAGACTCCACCAGCTTGTATGGTAAAAGCTGGCGGGCTAAGAGTTCAGACAAGCCAGCTGTCAGACGCCGGGCAAAGGGGTGACTTTGAGAAATTGGCTTCTTACGCTCAAACATGTCCTTGACAGACACCTGACTGTGGGCAGATGACCAGGAACTGCTACGTAAGAGAGACTGAGTGGAGGATGGTTGAGAGGGGGCAAGGAGGACAGCACTGGTTGACATGGCTGAAGATGCTGGAGCAGGAGGAGGAGGGCGGCTTTCACTTTGTGTGCTGCTTCTACTCATGTGTTCTTCCCATCGGCCTTTGTGATGGGAGACCATGTGCCTTCGCAAAGCAGTTGTACCTAGGTGGCTGTTGGACTTCCCACGACTCAGTTTCTTTTGGCACAGGTTGCAAATGGCATCGCTGTTGTCAGAGGCAGACACACAAAAAAAATGCCACACTGCTGAGCTCTGCGATGACGGCATTCTGGTGGTGGCAACAGCATGCGTTGATGGGCGTCGGCGGGCTGTCTGGCTGACCCCTGGTGACGATGTATGCTGTCTGACTGTGCCACTAGCTCCTTGAGACGACCTCCCCGTGCTTCCAAATCATCTCCTCCTCCTCCTCCTCTCTGTCTCCCCATCTGAACTTTCCCCCTCTTCTTCTTCTCTTCTAGCAGGCACCCACGTGACATCCACCGACACATCATCATCAACCGCTTCACTTGTATCTGAAACATCAAGAAAGGAAGCAGCAGCGGGTACAACATCATCATCATCATCATCACACCGTACCTCCATGTCGGTAATGCTGCCTGACTGAGACTGATCACTATTATCTACATCCTCTATCAATGATGGTTGCGCATCACTCATTTCTTCCAAATGATGTGTCAATAACTCCTGTGACAGATCAAGTGAAGCGGCTGTGGTGCTAGTGTTGGTGGTGGCGACAGGTGGCGGAGTGGCACTGGTCACTTGAGACCTGCCCAAAGCACAGCTGGACTTAGATGGTGCGTCAAGGTTAGGAGGACTAGCAGCGGAAGCTGAAGAAGATTGGGTTTCCTGTGTTAGCCATTCAACTAGGTCCTCCTCAGAAGTTTTTGCATCCCCCCTGGCACCCGGCGTCTGAACAATGTGCATATTTGTAGGGTCTAAAGGAATCACAGCACCACGACCACGGAACCTGTGGGGTGGCCTGCCTCTGCCTGTCATTTTTTTTTTAAATGGACACTAACAATACTATTACACCAATTGAGTGGTGGCACTGTGAAAGTGGGCACAGTATACGCTGTGAGACTGACAACAACAAAAAAGACAGATGTTTTAAAAATCACAAATTGTTAATTTTTTGAAATATTACTAGTACTGTGGCAACAAATATGATTGTTTGGCACTATTTGGCAAATGGGCCTGTCTGGCACACACGCTGGGAGAAAGGAAACTGCAATTCAATGGCACTAGGAGACTGAAGAATCACAGTCAAAACAGTTATGATTAACAAAAATTCCAATCCTGTTACAATAAATATGAGTGGTGGCACTAATTGGCTAGTTGGGACTGGCACACAGGCAGGCAGGCAGGCAGGAGGAAAATGCAATTCAAGGGCACTAGTAGACTGCAGATTGACAGTCAAAACAGTGTTGATTGACAAATTTTGCAATACTGTTAAAAGAAATATGATTGCTAGCACTAATTGGATAGTTGGGCCTGGCACACAGGCTGGCAGGCAGTAGAAAAGTGCAATTCAATGGCACAAGCAAAAAGAGGATTAAGATCAACAATCAAGATTTTTTTAATTTTAATTAGTAACTATACTGTGACAACAATTAGGATTGGTGTAAATAGTTGGCAAGACGGCCTGGCACAAAAGGATGGCAGGCAGGAGGTAGATGCAATTCAAGGACACTAGGAGACTGATTAATGACAGTCAAAACAGTGATGATTGACAATTTTTGAAATACTGTTAAAAGAAATATGATTGCTGACAACAATTGGCTAGGTGGGGGCCTGTCTCACAGCAGACTGAAAGGCAGGAGGAAATTGCTATTCAATGGCACCAGCAAACTGAGGATTCAAATCACAGCAACTATTACCAAAAATTTTAATTTTTAATTATTAGAATACTGTCACAACAAATATGATTGGTGTAAATATTGTTTAAGTAGGCCTGGCACACAGGCTTGGAAGGCTGTAGAAAAGTACTATTCTAGGGCACGAGCAAACTGAGGATTAAGATCATCAACAATAAAGATTTTTTTAATTGTAATTAGTAACTATACTGTGACAAAAAATTAGGATTGGTGTAAATAGTTGGCAAGATGGCCTGGCACAAAAGGATGGCAGGCAGGAGGGAGATGCAATTTAAGGACACTAGGAGACTGATTACTGACAGTCTAAACAGTGATGATTGACAATTTTTGCAATACTGTTAACAGAAATATGATTGCTGACAACAATTGGCTAGGTGGGGGCCTGTCTCACAGCAGACTGAAAGGCAGGAGGAAATTGCTATTCAATGGCACCAGCAAACTGAGGATTCAAATCACAGCAACTATTACCAAAAATTTTAATTTTTAATTATTAGAATACTGTCACAACAAATATGATTGGTGTAAATATTGTTTAAGTAGGCCTGGCACACAGGCTTGGAAGGCTGTAGAAAAGTACTATTCTAGGGCACGAGCAAACTGAGGATTAAGATCATCAACAATAAAGATTTTTTTAATTGTAATTAGTAACTATACTGTGACAAAAAATTAGGATTGGTGTAAATAGTTGGCAAGATGGCCTGGCACAAAAGGATGGCAGGCAGGAGGGAGATGCAATTCAAGGACACTAGGAGACTGATTACTGACAGTCTAAACAGTGATGATTGACAATTTTTGCAATACTGTTAACAGAAATATGATTGCTGACAACAATTGTCTAGGTGGGCCTGGCTCACAGCAGGCTGCAAGGCAGGAGGAAAGTGTTATTCAATGGCACCAGCAAACTGACAATTCAAATCACAGCAACTATTACCAAAAATTTTAAGTTTTAATTATAAGAATACTGTCACAACAAATATGATTGGTGTAAATATTTTTTAAGTAGGCCTGGCACACAGGCTTGGAAGGCTGTAGAAAAGTGAAATTCAAAGGCACGAGCAAACTGAGGATTAAGATCATCAACAATAAAGATTTTTTTAATTTTAATTAGTAACTATACTGTGACAAAAAATTTGGATTGGTGTAAATAGTTGGCAAGACGGCCTGGCACAAAAGGATGGCAGGCAGGAGGGAGATGCAATTCAAGGAAACTAGGAGACTGATTACTGACAGTCTAAACAGTGATGATTGACAATTTTTGCAATACTGTTAACAGAAATATGATTGCTGACAACAATTGGCTAGGTGGGGGCCTGGCTCACAGCAGGCTGCAAGGCAGGAGGAAAGTGCTATTCAATGGCACCAGCAAACTGAGGATTCAAATCACAGCAACTATTACCAAAAATTTTAATTTTTAATTATTAGAATACTGTCACAACAAATATGATTGGTGTAAATATTTTTGAAGTAGGCCTGGCACACAGGCTTGGAAGGCTGTAGAAAAGTGCAATTCAAAGGCACGAGCAAACTGAGGGTTAAGATCATCAACAATAAAGATTTTTTTAATTTTAATTAGTAACTATACTGTGACAAAAATTTGGATTGGTGTAAATAATTGGCAAGACGGCCTGGCACAAAAGGATGGCAGGCAGGAGGGAGATGCAATTCAAGTAAACTAGGAGACTGATTACTGACAGTCTAAACAGTGATGATTGACAATTTTTGCAATACTGTTAACAGAAATATGATTGCTGACAACAATTGGCTAGGTGGGGGCCTGGCTCACAGCAGGCTGCAAGGCAGGAGGAAAGTGCTATTCAATGGCACCAGCAAACTGAGGATTCAAATCACAGCAACTATTACCAAAAATTTTAATTTTTAATTATTAGAATACTGTCACAACAAATATGATTGGTGTAAATATTTTTTAAGTAGGCCTGGCACACAGGCTTGGAAGGCTGTAGAAAAGTGCAATTCAAAGGCACGAGCAAACTGAGGGTTAAGATCATCAACAATAAAGATTTTTTTAATTTTAATTAGTAACTATACTGTGACAAAAAATTTGGATTGGTGTAAATAGTTGGCAAGACGGCCTGGCACAAAAGGATGGCAGGCAGGAGGGAGATGCAATTCAAGGACACTAGGAGACTGATTACTGACAGTCTAAACAGTGATGATTGACAATTTTTGAAATACTGTTAACAGAAATATGATTGCTGAAAACAATTGGCTAGGTGGGGGCCTGGCTCACAGCAGGCTGCAAGGCAGGAGGAAAGTGCTATTCAATGGCACCAGCAAACTGAGGATTCAAATCACAGCAACTATTACCAAAAATTTTAATTTTTAATTATTAGAATACTGTCACAACAAATATGATTGGTGTAAATATTTTTTAAGTAGGCCTGGCACACAGGCTTGGAAGGCTGTAGAAAAGTGCAATTCAAAGGCACAAGCAAACTGAGGAATAAGATCAACACTAAAAAAAAAAATTTTTTAAATTAAAATCTATACTGTCTGACTGTGACAACAATTATGATTGGTGTAAATAGTTGGCTAGACGGCCTGACACAAAAGGCTGGCAGTGGCAGGCAGGAGGTAAATGAAATTCAATGGCACTAGGAGACTGAATATTTGTAGTCCAAAAAATTATGTTTTTTTTTTTTTATTACTGTTACAAGAATTGTGATTGGTGCCACTAATTGGCTACTTGGGCCTGGCAGACAGGCTGGCAGATATGAGTCGTGGATGGTAGGTAAGGCAGCAATTTAACACAGTATGCTGTGTAAGTGACAAAAACACAGGACTGATAGAAAATTAAGTTACATTACACTAGCAAAATATTTTAAAATTTTAGATTTTAATATTAAAATTATGTTAAGAAGTGCAATGCACATATGCCTCTATGAGTGGTCGCACTGGCTGGCTGCTACGTAGGGCAGCAATTATAACAACAGTATGCTGTGTAAGTCAGATAGACAGTTAGACACAGGCCTGATAGAAAATACAATTAGATTACACTAGCATAATGATTTAAAGACTTTTTTTTGGAAATTTTAAGAAAAAGGTTAAGCACATACATATGAGTCGTGGCTGATAGCCTTGGAAGGGCAGCTATTAAAAACAGTAGGCTCTGTATGTCGGATACACACACGCCTGATAGAAAATACTATTAGATTACACTAGAAAAATGATTGAAATTATTTTTTGGGGGGGGGAATTAAAAAAAGGTTAAACACATATGAGTTGTGGCTCATAGACTAGGGAGGGCAGCAAGTAAACACAGTAGGCTCTCTATGTCAGCAAAACACAGAGGCCGGATAGAAAATTATATTACATTACACTAGCAAACAAATTTAAACTTTTTTTTTTTTTATATTAAAATTAAGGTGAAAGAAAAATAGATATGAGTGCTGGGTGGCTGCCTGGCACAGACCAATTAACCAAAAGACTGAAAAAAAAGAGGTATATTAATGCTGAGTGAGCCTGACAGACACAGGCATAATAGTAAATGTAATTAGATTACACTAGAAAAATATTTTTTTGTGTTTTTTTTTAAAATTAAAAATAATGTAAAACGGATATTAACACTGGTGGCTGCTGGCTGGCACAGAGCAATGAACCAGAGTATATGCTGTGTGACACTGGCCTGATAGAAAATGAAAAAAAATTACACTAGCAGAGATGAGTGGAGTCCTTCTGGACTGTAAATACACTAGCCTAGCTATGTTTTTCCTATTAATGTCAGGAGCAAAAACACAACACGTCCTCTCATTAAAAAAGCAAGGTCGTTATGGTCGTTATGAGTCTAAAATGGCGGATTCCGAGTAGCTGGGAGTGTCTGTGAGGGAGTGTCTGATGTTGATTGGCTCTAATGTGTCAGGCGGCTGTGACATAAAGGGTCAAAGTTTCCACAATGATGACACATAGGGGCGGATCGAACATCGCCATGTGTTCGCCCACAAACGCGAACAACCTATGTTCGCTGTGAACCGTTCGCGGGCGAACAGTTCGAGACATCACTATTCACCTGTGCTCTAATTGAGATATCACAAAATCTGTCCAGTTAAAGTTTCCCAGAAGTCTGTAATTAAAAAACACTGAATAAGAGCTTGTCATTTGTACACTACTAACCTTGGAAGTCTATGTTTGTGTACCAACCCAGGGATTTGTGGGGCATAGCATTTCTATGGCATGATACCTTCCCTTTTCTATGTTCCCTAGATGTTTATTAATATTAATACAAATAAATTATACCCCCTCTGTAGTGGGGTTTAATGAACGCCCATGCCTTCCTGACTTTCTATATACCTCCTCTTGCTTTCTATACTGATTTCTGAAGGTTTCTGTATTATTAGCTATTGATTTTCACTTGCAAAAAGAGGCATGGTGTGACATTGTTTTTGTGGCTAAATATTTATATGTATTTAATATTTCCTGTAATTATTATTTTATTGGCCCAATTTGTCTTCAGAGATAAACTCTCTCCATTAGATTTTTCTGATAATTTAAATTTCTGTCCAATCAGTTTTGAGTTATTACTAGATCCATATCTTTAACTATGTTGATCTTCAATTTTTTTTCTCAGTTGATAACATATCCAGGGTTCTTAAATGCCCAACCAGCTTTAAATAATTTTGTTTTAACCCAAATAGTTATTAAATATGATCCTCCATTTAGGTATATCTTTATTATTCTATTCTGTGGGTAATAGATGTAAAAAGCCCTTTATTGTTAGGTATTCTTCTCATTCTGTACCTACAATAAAGCAGAAAGGAAGTCAGATGCAACAGAAACCTACTAAAATGTGGCTTAGCAGCAGGAGTGAAATTGTCAATGGCAGAGTGCCAATGTTAATAGTAAAGTGAAACCAGCAGGGAGAAATATTGTATAAAACCAACAAACAATCACCTAGATTACGAGTTTTGCGTTAGTGGCTGTGCGGTGTTAACGAGCAGTTTATACTCACTGCTCCCTTACAGACAGCGCTGGTATTACGAGTTTTTACAAAACAGACAAGACGTGAGCGTTGAGCAAAATTTAGCTCATTACCGCACTCTAATAACAGCGCTGCTTATGTCAGCGGTAAGCTGGTGTAACGTGCTCGTGCACGATTTCCCCACAGTAATCAACGGGGAGAGCCAGCTGAAAAAAAGTCTAACACCTGCAAAAAAAGCAGGGTAAAGCTCCTTAAAGCAGCCCAATTGATTCCTATGGGTAAAAACATTTTATGTCTACACCTAACACCCTAACATGAACCCCGAGTCTAAACACCCCTAATCTTACACTTATTAACCCCTAATCTGCCGCCCCCGACATCACCAACACCTACATTATAATTATTAACCCCTAATCTGCCGCTCCGGACACCGTCGCCACCTACATTATACTTATGAACCCCTAATCTGCTGCCCCCAATGTCGCCAAACCCTACATTATATTTATTAACCCATACTCTGCCACCCCCAATGTCGCCGCCACCTACCTACACTTATTAACCCCTAATCTGCCACCCCCAATGTCGCCGCCACTATAATAAACATATTAGCCCCTAAACCGCCGCACTCTAGCCTCGCAAACATTAGTTAAATATTATTAACCCTAACACCCCCTAACTTAAATATAATTAAAAGAAATCTAAATAAAAATTCCTAGCATTAACTAAATAATTCCTATTTAAAACTAAATACTTACCTATAAAATAAACCCTAAGCTAGCTATAATATAACTAATAGTTACATTGTAGCTACCTTAGGATTTATTTTTATTTTACAGGCAAGTTTGTATTTATTTTAACTAGGTAGAATAGTTATTAAATAGTTATTAACTATTTAATAACTACCTAGCTAAAATAAATACAAAGTTACCTGTAAAATAAAACCTTACCTAAGCTACAATTCCACCTAACACTACACTATAATTAAATTAGTTCCCTAAATTAAATACAATTAAATACAATTAAATAAAATTATCTAAAGTACAAAAACAAACACTAAATTACAGAAAATAATAAAAAAATTACAAGATTTTTAAACTAATTACACCTAATCTAATCCCCCTAACAAAAAAAAAAGCCCCCCCAAAATAAAAAAAGCCCTACCCTACACTAAATTACAAATAGCCCTTAAAAGTTCCTTTTGCGGGGCATTTCCCCAAAGTAATCAGCTCTTTTACCTGTAAAAAAAATTACAAATCCCCTCCCCAACATTAAAACCCACCACCCACACAACCAACCCTACTCTAAAACCCACCCAATACCCCCTTAAAAAAACCTAACACTAACCCCTTGAAGATCACCTTACCAGGAGAAGTCTTCATCCAACCGGGCCGAAGTCCTCAACGAAGTCGGGAGAAGTCTTTATCCAAGCCGGACAAAGTGGTCCTCCAGACGGGCAGAAGTCTTCATCCAAATGGCATCTTCTATCTTCATCCATCCGGCGCGGAGCGGGTCCATCTTCAAGACATCCGACGCGGAGAATTCTCTTCATCCGATGGCTAAGACTGAATGAAGGTTCCTTTAAATGATGTCATCCAAGATGGCGTCCCTTCAATTCCAATTGGCTGATAGAATTCCATCAGATGCAATCAGCCAATAGGATTGAGCTGGCATTCTATTGGCTGTTCCAATTTTTCTACCTTAATTCCGATTGGCTGATAGAATTCTATCAGCCAATCGGAATTGAATAGACGCCATCTTGGATGACGTCATTTAAAGGAACCTTCATTCAGTCTTAGCCGTCGGATGAAGAGGATGCTCCGTGTTGGATGTCTTGAAGATGGACCCGCTCCGCGCCAGATGGATGAAGATAGAAAATGCCGTCTGGATGAAGACTTCTGCCCGTCTGGAGGACCCATTCACCCGGCTTGGATGAAGACTTCTCCCAGCTTTGTTGAGGACTTTGGCCCGGTTGGATGAAGACTTCTCCCGGTAAGGTGATCTTCAAGGGGTTAGTGTAAGGTTTTGTTAAGGGGGTATTGGATGGAATTTAGAGTAGGGTTGGTTGTGTGGGTGGTTGGTTTTAATGTTGGGGGGGATTTGTAATTTTTTGTACAGGTAAAAGAGCTGATTACTTTGGGGCAATGCCCGCAAAAGGCCCTTTTAAGGGCTATTTGTAATTTAGTGTAGGGTAGGGCTTTTTTTATTTTGGGGGGGCTTTTATTTTGTTAGGGGGATTAGATTAGGTGTAATTAGTTTAAAAATCTTGTAATTTGTTTATTATTTTCTGTAATTTAGTTTTTTTTGTACTTTAGATAATTTTATTTAATTGTATTTAATTGTATTTAATTTAGGGAAATAATTTAATTATAGTGTAGTGTTAGGTGTAATTGTAACTTAGGTTAGGTTTTATTTTACAGGTAACTTTGTATTTATTTTAGCTAGGTAGTTATTAAATAGTTAATAATAACTATTCTACCTAGTTAAATTAAATACAAACTTGCCTGTAAAATAAAAATAAATCCTAAGCTAGCTACAATGTAACTATTAGTTATATTGTAGCTAGCTTAGGGTTTATTTTATAGGTAAGTATTGAGTTTTAAATAGGAATTATTTAGTTAATGCTAGGAATTTTTATTTAGATTTCTTTTAATTATATTTAAGTTAGGGGGTGTTATGGTTAGGGTTAGACTTAGATTTAGGGGTTAATAACTTTAGTATAGTGGCGGCGACATTGGGGGCGGCAGATTAGGGGTTAATAAATGTAGGTAGGTGTCGGCGATGTTAGGGACGGCAGATTAGGGGTTAATAATATTTAACTAATGTTTGCGAGGCGGGAGTGCAGCGGTTTAGGGGTTAATATGTTTATTATAGTGGCGGCGATGTCCGGTTCGGCAGATTAGGGGTTAAAATTTTTATTTTAGCGTTTGTAATGCGGGAGGGCCTCAGTTTAGGGTTTAATAGGTAGTTTATGGGTGCTAGTGTACTTTTTAGCACTTCAGTTAAGAGTTTTATGCTACGGCGTTGTAGTGTAAAACTCTTAACTACTGACTTTAAAATGCGGTACCAGTCTTTACAGGAGAGGGTGTACCGCTCACTTTTTGCAGACTCGTAATACCGGCGCTATGCAAGTCCCATTGTAAAAAGAGGATACGCAATTTACGTAAGTGGATTTGCGGTATTTCCAAGTCTGGCCAAAAAAGTGAGCGGTACACCTGTACCTGCAAGACTCGTAATACCAGCGGGCGTTAAAAAGCAGTGTTAGGGGGCGCGGAGCTAACCGCTGTATGAAGAGGCTGTGGATTTGTGCAGCTCCTGTAGCTATCGAGACAAAATCAGGATTTACACTTTTTAAAGTAATTTATATAGACTGATTAAGCAGTATATAGCAGGAGAGAGGCTCACTGAGTATGTATTGAATTTTTCAAGCTTGTACATCAAGAAATCCACAAACTTTGAACCCTGCCATTCTGGCTGCCTCTGCGTGTACCGGACTAATACAGTAAAAGAGTGACTGTTTGAAGCCCGCTGCTCCATCACCTCCGGAGGGTCGGGGATCCGCTCCGGAGGGCATTAGAAGATAACACAGCTGTGGTAATCAGAAGGGCTCAAACAGTAGTGGAATTTAGTGAGTACTGGTCGGTCCCTGAGGCTGTTAGCACTAAGCCGCTGGAGAAGATCACGCACAGAGCGCGGCAGGCAAGTGACTTGCTCTGATCCCTAGAGGAAAATCTGTTACTAGAAGGGACCCAGGTGAAGCAGAACGGAGGATCTGGAGCTCCCGGTACCCATGCTGAAAGGTAAACCATAGACTGTAATAAGTGATTGGAGATGGTCTGAGGTGCACCGGGCTCTATCTGTCAAATGGGGTCATACACTTCATAGAGAACGTGTACACATCAGAACATTACAGAATATTGTACACTTATAATTTGACATTCTGGAGCTGGCCGGATAGAACTTTGGAGCTGACAAGTTTGTTCCACATAGTACGTGACAGTGTGGGGTGCTTATGATACACTGCTCAGGATTTGGCACGAAAATACGCCATTTTAACTATACTGTTGCGCAGTTTCCTGATATCATACGCTAGAGGGGAGAGACACAGTAACGGCCGATAGAGACTATTCAAACAGGCTCAGCTTTACATAGCAGACCACACGGTCTGAAAATAACTGTAATCCTACATTTATGTCACAACCCTTGTGATCTTTTGGAGATAATAGACCGAGAATCTCTACCTTACAACTAGTAGATACATCTCTCTGCAGGGGAAGATTATTATCATCTGGAAAGGGCTGCATGACCACAAGGTTTACACTACTGGATTTGCTGCACTAGATTTATATACCATACACTGGGATAGATGGTATCACCCTAACTATTAGGACACGCAGTTCATTTAAATTGCTGACTGAGAGATCGCTTTGCAGCTTATTCGTTTGAAAAGAATGATCTGACACCCTAAACTATATGCAGGAATCAAAGTCATATAGATCATATGCCAAATAAAACCCGCATAACTGCTATATATACTTAGAGAAAAACAGCTTGTCTGAGTGAACTGTTTAAAAAGAAAGTTTTTTGTTTATTTTCTCCTATTTAGCTGGTGTTCTGATTGTATATAATATTCCTGCTTTAAACTAATAAGGCACACACCTCTCCCTTTCCTGCTGTGCTGTGTTGCAGCAGGTCATACCCTCTCTCCTTTTCCCGTTCTGGTCAAGTGAGGACACCATCCCTGAGGTGTAGTGCCAAATAAGGCCTCTTTATCAATAGCCTTTCATGGTACACTGTAGTTTTCTATCTTCTTGAATTTAATGAAGTCAGCATACGAATTTCAATAAAGAGAATAACCCCAAATATGTTTGCACACTAGAATCCCAGATGGGGGAGCGGTGGAGAGGCTAAGCGACTGATATATCACTAGGAGCAAACTCAACAATTTTGGGGCAGGGACCTGAGTTGTCCATAGAGATTCACATATAAACACTAGGCTGATTAAGAAATATTTCTAGAGTTATATCCTCTATAGATTTGGATTCTTTTCAAAGTAAAACCACAGATTAATAACTCGAAATGGCTCACTCAAATAAGAAAAAACATCAGCAAAGGCCGGGAGAAGGCCCCAAACGCACAGTAGCTGATCACTTTTCTAATAGAATGCTTTCAGACAGAGAAGGTTCAGATGACGAATCAAGGGACTCACTCTCCTCATATAAGGGGAACCCAGATCCAGAGTCTCTCTTAAAGGGGAAAACAGCACATTATGATTCTAAAGTATTGGATTCGATAAATGCCTTGTCATCTAAGATAGACACTCATTACACTTCACTCAGGTCTGAAATCCGGAACTCTGTGGCAGAATTGCGCAGAGACCTCAATATACAAAATGAAAGATCCGAGACCATAGAGAGAAAACAGGAAGATATGGCTGTAGAACAGGCTAATCTGCTTTCATATGCCCAATCTTTGGCTGAAATCATTAGTGACCTAGAATCCAAGATGGCAGACATCGAAGACAGGTCCAGAAGGAATAATATCAGGATAAGAGGAGTTAAGGAAGATATCAGCCCTTCTGAGCTACCTGAATATTTGTTAGCCCTATTTCAAGTCCTTCTGGGCCCTATTAAAGATACAGAGGCTCTGATTGATAGAGCTCATAGAGCTATTAAACCAAGAACAATGGCTTCAGAATTACCAAGAGATGTTATTGTACGTCTTCACTATTTCACCTTCAAGGAAAAACTGATGAGAGCCTCATTCTCTAATAAATCGTTTAATGAAAAATACCCAGGAGTACAACTGTTTCCAGATCTTTCCTCTTTCAACCTAGCGAAAAGGAGATCATTCGCACCTATTACACTGGGCCTGAGGAAGGCTGGGATCAAGTATAGGTGGGGCTTCCCAGTAAGACTTTTCTTTCAATATGAAAACAAGAGTTATGTGGTCTCTTCTCTTGAACAGGGCTTGAAGCTCTTAACAACCCTGGGCTTGGGACATCAGGCAGCGACTCTGGACCCTGTTCCAGCTCTCCAGAGGAACTTAAGGCCATCAGCAACAGAATGGCAACCTTTGTCTAAAAGACCAAACAAACAGCTAGATAGAGCCGCAACATCCACCTCGGGAGACATGAGTACCACATAAAATTATGCCTAAAGAAACTTTAGAAGTTCCCAATATCAGAATTGGACACTCAATTCCTGCTAATATAAGATGTTGCTACAAGATACTGATGGTCTATAACAACAGGACAGTATAACATTAAGTCTGAGTAGCAGCTATCAAGAGAAATTATGTTTTCTAGTTCCAATCCTTTAAAGATAAGACAAGTATGGTAACAGTTTTCAGTTAAATAATGGTTGGTTCCGGAGGACTATTGGGACCCAGAACAAATAATGTAAATGTTGCTTATGCCTTAATGTTTCTATTTCACTGATATATGGAAGCTGAGTGAGTAGTAATTTATAAGGAAAGATGCAATGTTTATTATATGTATGCATACCATTCCCTCTTATCTTTCTCCTTTAGTAATACTGTTATTTTGTTGTTTTTTCCCCTACTCGGTAGCAGGGAGACCCGAGTATCACATAAAATTATGATTAGAGATACTGTAGAAACTCCCATTATCAGAGCCGGACACTCAACTTACTAATATAAGATGTTACTGTTAGATACTGATAGTCTATAACAGCAGGACAGTGTTGCATTAAGTCTGAGTAACCGCTATTAAGAGATGCTATGTTTTTTAGTTCTAACCCTTTAAAGTTAAGATAAGTATAGTAACAGTTTTCAGTTTAATAATGGTTGGTTTCAGAGGATTGCTGGGACCCAGAATGAATCCTATAAAGGTTGGTTATGTTTTAATGCTCCTATTTCACTGTTATATGGAAATTGAGAAAATAGTTACCTACAAGGGAAGAAGCAAAGTTTTTTATATGATTGTATATCATTTTCTTTTCCCTTTGTTTTTTAGGAATATTGTTATTTTGTTATTTTCTCTACTGCTCAGTCGCAGAGTTTTTCTCCACACAGACTCTCCCCTCCACTCCATACATATCTTTTCATACACATATTACCCCTCTATTTCTCCACATTAGGCCTAATTCAGATGTACATTATAGTCACTATTAAAAAACGCATCCTAAACACATTGCTTTAATAACAGTTGCTTATGTGCGATACTAAGTTTCATCTTCTACAGATATGACCACAGAGGCACAGGCACAAGATTAATAAGCATCGCAAAAGGCCTCCGCCCCCCTCGCCCCTTTCCTTCCCTCTTTCCCCCCTTCCATCCTCCCTTTCAAGAAGTTAATCGTGGTTGCAGTTCAAATCACATTCTAAATTTACTACTTCAATAACAATAGTTAGTAAGTGACATCAAGTTTTATTACAAGTCGAGATAATCACGGAGACTAAAATACACTATTCTTAAACATAACAAGCAACCTTCACTTCCCTCCTTCCCTTTCCCCTCCCTTTTTCCCTATTAAGAAGTTATTCGCAGATATAAAATTACAAAAGTTGAATCAGGTTAAACTATCTGAGTAGAGCTCACCCCTGAATAGGTGGGCAAATAAGCGGTGTTTATCCGCTACTCATATCATATTGTTATAAGGTGTCCCCATGTTCATATATATAAAGAAGTAGAGGACAGTGTAATTTGTTTTTGGACCACCCGCAAGCAGAGTCTTTCCCCCCCCCCCCCCCCTTTTTTTTTTTCTCTTCTCTGGACCTCCTCTCCCTCTTTTTTCCATTCTCCCTCCCCTACATATCTATTTCCTTATCTATTAAGCATATTTACATCCTACAATGACTGGCTTAAGATTTCTATCCCACAATACACAGGGTTTAAACTCTCCGACCAAAAGAAGCCTCCTCCTCAATCAACTTAGACGAAATAAAACTGACGTAGCATTTATCCAGGAAACGCATTGGCTGCAACAGAGGGGTGAGAAGTTTAAATTCCGCAATTTTTCACATATCTATAGGGCCTCAAACCACACTAAATCTAGAGGTGTAGCCATTTTGATTAAGGACTCAATTAGTTTCGAAGAGATATATAGTGAAACAGATCCACAAGCGAGATATATCTTTTTAGTATGTAAGCTAAATGGTTCACTCTTTACCCTGGTGAATGTTTACGCCCCCAATGTAAAACAGACACGATTCCTTAAAAGAGTATTAGGGAGGGTGACATCTATTAGACAGGGTGAATTATGCGTAGGTGGGGATTTCAACCTCACATGGGACACTGACATAGACAAATTATTACCTCCTACACTTAAAAAGGACAGGTCTGCACAATCCAAGGCAGGTGCATTTCGAGGGGTGATGTTTCATTTCCAGCTATATGACGCCTGGCATGCACACAATCCATCTGTAAGGGATTATACTTTTTATTCGAACCATCATGGATCGTTTTCTAGAATAGACACTTTCTTTGTAACGGCTAAACTATTAGATAAATTGGTAGATTCTAAGATTCTCCCAATTTCGTGGTCAGATCATAATTCGGTGACCCTTGAGACAGGCCCGATTGTTCCCAGTGAGGGATTCACATGGAAACTGGCAGATTGGTTAATCAAGTCACCGGCAGACATACAGAACGCTAGTGAGGTATTGATAGAATACCTGAAGTTGAATGATGATGGCCAAACAAGTTCTCAAAATATTTGGGCCACCCTCAAAGCGTACATGAGAGGCCACTACATTAAGGTAGCGGCAAAAGCTAAAAGGGAAAGAGGGGGTACATTGGCGGAATTAACATGTAAACTCAGAGACTGTCAGCTTAAAATTTCCGGAACTTATTCTATAGAGATTAATGAGCAAATACAAACAATTAAAAAACAAATTAGACATCTAGAGCTTTTGAGAGTTCAGAGAACTCTAGATAAGTTTAAACAGCGATTTTATTATTGCAATAATAAACCCACTACATTTTTGGCAAATAAATTGCGCAATAGAGCTGCCCAGAAACGAATTGTGGCTATTAATAGAGGCGACGTCTTGGTGTCTTCCCCAAAGGAAATTGGACTAGCTTTTAGTAAATTTTATAAATCCCTTTACAACATCCAATCGCCACAGAGTGAACAACTCCAAATGAAGGATGCAATTAGCTCTTTTCTGAATACCCTTGAGCTTCCCACTTTGTCGGAGGATCATATAAAAGCCTTGAGAGGCCACATCACAATTGAAGAAATTAAATTAGCAATTAAACAACTCAAGACAGGAAAAGCACCAGGCCCGGACGGGTATTCGGGGATTTTTTATAAGACATTTTCCCAACTGATTACCCCTGTTTTGTATAAATTTTTTAATGAGATTATGCTACAAGGAACAGTAGCATCAGAGTTTCTGGAAGCAAACATAGTTACGCTGTTAAAGCCTGACAAAGACCCGGTAGAATGTGGAAGTTATAGACCCATATCTTTAATAAACGTGGACACCAAGCTATATTCCAAAATTCTAGCTAATCGCTTGGCTAAGGTGATACCAACTCTGATTCATGGGGATCAGGTAGGGTTTATACCTGGTAGGGAGGGTCCTGATAATACTAGAAGATTGGCCCATATAATGTCAGAAGCTCAGAGAAGAAAGGTTCCCCTCCTTGCCCTGTCTCTAGACGCAGAAAAGGCGTTTGACAGGGTGAGGTGGGATTACCTATGGGAGGTCTTGGAGAGATTTAGTTTTCCTTCACAATTCACAAAAGCAGTAAGGACTTTGTATTCTTGCCCTACGGCAACAGTCAGGGGGGTGGGGTTTCAATCAGAAACATTCACAGTGTCCAATGGAACAAGACAGGGGTGCCCTTTGTCTCCCTTATTATTTGCGCTTGCGATAGAGCCACTTGCCCAAGCTATTAGAAGCGATGTTAGAATAGAAGGTATCACATTTAGAGACTCCTCCCATAAAATTGCACTTTTTGCAGATGATGTCACCCTTTTGATGACCTCCCCCCAAACCTCTCTACCCGCCCTTCTAGATGTAATTCGGAGATTTGGGGAACTTAGTTTTTATAAATTAAATGTATCTAAAACTGAAGCTTTGTCGATAGGGATCCCAGATATGGTAGTCCTAGATATCAAACGTAGATATAACTTTAAGTGGGCAGAAAATAGCATAAAACATTTAGGAGTACATCTAAGCCCTGATATGACCACTATGATAGACCGAAATTTTACAGATAGAATGCAGGAGTTTAAAAAGATATTGGAGTCATGGGAATACTCAGAAATCTCATGGACAGGCAGGATTGCCTCCGTCAAAATGTCGTTTCTCCCAAAAATCACGTACCTCTTTCGTTGTATTCCTATTCAAATACCAAGATCGATAATTAATAGATTACAAAGTATGATTTCCGTATATATATGGAGGGGTCAGAAGCCAAGAATATCCAGTGGAAGTTTACAAAAAACCATTAGACAAGGGGGTCTTTCGTTACCAAGTATACTAGCGTATCACGACGCGGCTAGGCTGTCCCATATCATGGGGTGGAGTACTGCAGACTCCAGTCTCAGATGGCAGGAAGTTGAGAGTGACATGTTACCGCTGTCTATGAAACTTACAGATTTAATTTGGATTCCCGCACACTGTAGGGATAAACTTGGAATAACTCAGCCAATTATACTCGATGCCCTTAGATTTTGGGATAAAAACAGACACAGAGGACATCTGGCTCCACATCCCTCACCTGTACACCCTGTCGTTAGTGTGGCATGGTGTTTACAGGAATTACATATGAACATATGGTTAGAACGTAGAGATATGTTGGTAGCTGACATACACAACGGAATTGACACCTTAACATTAGACTCCTTTATGACAAAATATAGTATTTCCGGAAAATACAGTTTTGAGACAATGAGGCTACTTAGTTTCTTGAGGAGTTGGGGTCTACAGGGTAGTGAGTGGAGAGAAAAAACCAAATGGGAAATGTGTTGGACATCACAACATAAACCTAGGGGTATGATGTCTTTCCTTTACTCATTATTAATTGAAGACCAGACATTAACTAAAACCTCAACTCAAGTGACCTGGGAGAAAGATTTACAAGAGACTTTTGACTTGAGAAACTGGTATAAGGCAATGGTGTTTGCTAGACAATATTTACATTGCTCAACCCTATGGGAAATCCACTATAAAATAGTTTGGAGATGGCATTTAGTACCTGTGCGTTTGCACCAATTCTATCCCTCTTCCTCCCCAGCTTGTTGGAGAAATTGTGGTCAGAGAGGCACCTGGATGCATGTGTGGTGGGAGTGCCCACAGATCAGACCCTTCTGGCGTACCTGTATGAAAGTACTGGGAGACCTACACTATAATATCCCTTTTTCTCCTTCAATTAGTTTGCTACATTTAAATCTCCCTAGAATGCCTTTACCGAGAAAGATCTTTCTAATCTACTTCCTTACAGCCACTAAACTAATTATTGCAAGAAAATGGAGACAGGTTTCACCTCCTTCCATTCAAAACGTTGTTGATCAGCTTTCACATATGAAACATATGGAACAATACGTATATAGCTTAATGGGGAAGATAGACTTACATTTTAGAATATGGGAGGGATGGTCAGAACTTCACGGAGAATAATTATTAGTTAGAAGATAGAGAACAACAGAGTGTAGAAACTGTAATAACACCCTCACTAATAAAGGAAATCCGCCTATGTGACCAGGCCTCCACTCCTATTCCCCCACTCACACTCATACCTATTTTATCCTGCCTTCTATGCCCTCCCTCCCCTCCCTTTTTTTTTTTTTTTTTTTTTTTTCTCCTCTCTCCCTCTGCTAGCGGGAAAGGGCAGATCATTTCATCCTTTGTTATGTCCTTGTACATTATATTTCGAATGGGAATTGCCTGTACTGGCTTCCTTAATTTTGCAAAGACTTAGATAATGAATTCACTTTTATTACATACAAAATATCACTCTATAAGAGGTATCTGTTTTCATGGTTATTTAATTAGCATAAAAATTTATTTTGTCTCAACATAAGAAACAAAATGTAAAAGAGGTGAATATGACTTATGATTCAAATACTCTGTATTCACATAAAGTGTCTTAGACTCCCCCTCTATATGGTAAATGAGGGTGAGGTAGTATCTGAGATGTTAATTTTATTTTGTATAGATAAATGATATGTCATGAATGAATGCATACTATAATTCCTCGAAATGTATATCGTATTTGTTAATTGTATGTTCTTGAAACACCTCAATTAAAAAAATCTTGATTAAAAAAAAAAAAAAAAGCAGTGTTAGGACCTTATCGCTGCTTTTTAAACCTAACGCATAACTCGTAATCTAGCCGAATGTTTATTAGCACACACTCTAAACAGGAGGGAATCATTACCTGCAGGGAACTCATGATTACCCACCCCCTGGAGAAATAGTGAGGCTAAACAATTTATTTTTATGTATCTATAAAGCATTTCCCAAGCTTTAGTATAAAAGGGATGAGCTATAAATTCTTTGGGAAGACTGCCACTCCTCTCATGTGGGAGAAATGTTTGCAAACAAGGATGTAATAGAGGTTTTGTGTATCCAATTTGTAAAATATAAACAAAAGGAGTAAAGCTGCCCACTTATATAATCTAAAGGTTGGGAGAGCAAGCCATGTATCAGGAAATGGCATTGAGAGATTTAGTGAGCAAAAATATCAGCATCAACAAAGGATGTAAAAGGCCAGGCAATATATTAATTTTGATCTGATTCATTTTATTTATATAAATAAATATATATATTCCACTGGGTTGTCCCCACTTGTAGCGCAAAAAACCTCTCCAAAGAAAAGTAAAACTTCCTTTATTGTGATATCAAAAGTAAAAACATGACAGCCTACACACGACTGTAATAAAGCACAATATGTAAAAACACAGTGTCAGTGATCTGAACCACATGCAGACATGTTTCGTGCAGTTGCGCACTTGATCACTGCTTGAAAGCAATCCTGATCACACCTGCTTTATAGCACTTTTCTTAAAGCGACATTTGTGAATAGTAGACACTGTGTGAATTATCTCTCAGTTTACTGCCTATCCTTTGTTGAAGAACATTTTTCAAAAAGTTATTTCATGCATTAGCAGAATTTTTTTTTCTCTTCTACATGTGTACTAATAATGTTAGTTAATATGTGTTAACTTTTATACATTAACTTTTATACATTAAAAATTACATTATATCTTTGCCTCATTTATCCCAAGTATATCTTGTATCACTAGATAAAATTGTAATCTTTGAACTATTTTAAGTGTAATTTATATATGACACAATGTACCATACAGAAATTGTTAAGTTTGTTTCTAGAGCAAAGTTTAGACTTTAGAATATGTATAAAGATAATTAATTGATTAAGACTTATATGATCACCATACATTATTTCTCAGACGCTGATTACAGACCGGCTCAGTCTCCACAGCTGCAGATCTCCATAGACTCTGATCCAATTGCTCCCCAGCGTGTTACCGGACAGTGAGCGATATACAGGTACCTTTGAAATTATATTGCTGATAGTCTATGTGTGCGCTTTTTACTTACCAAGTGTTCTATTAAATAAATATATATATATATACTAGTCCTAAAGCCTGTGTACACGGGCCATTTTTTGCAGTACAGCGGTCCCACCCCTTACTCTCTCTCTATCCCCCTCTCTTTTGCTCTCTCTTTCTCCCCTCTCTTTTCCTCTCTCTTTCTCCCCTCTCTTTTGCTCTCTCTCTCTCCCCTCTCTTATACTCTCTCCCCCCTCTTTTGCTCTCTCTCTCTCCTCCCTCTCTTTTGCTCTCTCTCTCCCCCCTCTCTTTTGATCTCTCTCCCCCTCTCTTTTGCTCTCTCTCCCCCCTCTCTTTTGCTCTCTCTCTCCCCCACTCTTTTGCTCTCTCTCTCCCCCCTCTCTTTTGCGCTCTCTCCCCCTCTCTTTTGCGCTCTCTCCCCCTCTCTTTTGCGCTCTCTAACCCTCTCTCCCCCTCTCTTTTGCGCTCTCTCTCCCCCTCTCTTTTGGGCTCTCTTCCTCTCTCTCCCCCTCTCTTTTGCGCTCTCTCCCCCTCTCTTTTGTGCTCTCTCCCCCCCTCTCTTTTGTGCTCTCTCCCCCTCTCTTTTGTACTCTCTCCCCCTCTCTTTTGTGCTCTCTCCCCCCTCTCTTTTGTGCTCTCTCCCCCCTCTCTTTTGTGCTCTCTCCCCCCTCTCTTTTGCGCTCTCTCCCCCTCTCTTTTGCGCTCTCTCCCCCTCTCTTTTGTGCTCTCTCCCCCTCTCTTTTGCGCTCTCTCCCCCCTTTCTTTTGTGCTCTCTCCCCCCTCTCTTTTGTGCTCTCTCCCCCCTCTCTTTTGTGCTCTCTCCCCCCTCTCTTATGCTCTCTCTCTCCCCCTCTCTTTTGCTCTCTCTCTCCCCCCCCTCTCTTTTGTGCTCTCTCCCCCTCTCTTTTGTGTTCTCTCCCCCTCTCTTTTGCACTCTCTAACCCTCTCTCTCCCTCTCTTTTGCACTCTCTCCCCCTCTCTTTTGTGCTGTATCCCCCTCTCTCCCCCTCTCTTTTGCGCTCTCTCCCCCCTCTCTTTTGTGCTCTCTCACCCTCTCTTTTGTGCTCTCTCACCCTCTCTTTTGTGCTCTCTCCCCCTCTCTTTTGTGCTCTCTCCCCCTTTCTTTTGTGCTCTCTCCCCCCTCTCTTTTGCGCTCTCTCCCCCCTCTCTTTTGCTCTCTCTCTCCCCCCTCTCTTTTGCTCTCTCTCTCCCCCTCTCTTTTGCTCTCTCTCTCCCCCTCTCTTTTGCTCTCTCTCTCCCGCCTCTCTTTTGCTCTCTCTCTCCCCCCCTCTCTTTTGTGCTCTCTAACCCTCTCTCCCCCTCTCTTTTGCGCTCTCTCCCCCTCTCTTTTGTGCTCTCTCCCCCTCTCTTTTGTGCTGTCTCCCTCCTCTCTTTTGCGCTTTCTCCCCCTCTCTTTTGTGCTCTCTCCCCCTCTTTTTTGAGCTCTCTCCCCCTCTCTTTTGTGCTCTCTCCCCCTCTCTTTTGTGCTCTCTCCCCCTCTCTTCTGTGCTCTCTCCCCCTCTCTTTTGTGCTCTCTCCCCCCCTCTCTTTTGCTCTCTCTCTCCCCCTCTCTTTTGCTCTCTCTCTCCCCCTCTCTTTTGCTCTCTCTCTCCCCCTCTCTTTTGCTCTCTCTCTCCCGCCTCTCTTTTGCTCTCTCTCTCCCCCCTCTCTTTTGTGCTCTCTAACCCTCTCTCCCCCTCTCTTTTGCGCTCTCTCCCCCTTTCTTTTGTGCTCTCTCCCCCTCTCTTTTGCGCTCTCTTCCCCTCTCTTTTGTGCTCTCTACCCCCTCTCTTTTGTGCACTCTCTTTTGTGCTTTCTCCCCCTCTCTTTTGTGCTCTCTCCCCCCCTCTCTTTTGTGCTCCCTCCCCCCCTCTCTTTTGTGCTCTCTCCCCCCTCTCTTTTGTGCTCTCTCCCCCTCTCTTTTGCGCTCTCCCCCCTCTCTTTTGCGCTCTCTCCCCCCCTCTCTTTTGCGCTCTCTCCCCCCTCTCTTTTGCGCTCTCTCCCCCTCTCTTTTGTGCTCTCTCCCCCTCTCTTTTGCACTCTCTCCCCCTCTCTTTTGCGCTCTCTCCCCCTCTCTTTTGTGCTCTCTCCCCCTCTCTTTTGTGCTCTCTCCCTCTCTCTTTTGTGCTCTCTCCCCCCTCTCTTTTGTGCTCTCTCCCCCTCTCTTTTGTGCTCTCTCCCCCCTCTGTTTTGTGTTCTCTCCCCCCTCTCTTTTGTGCTCTCTCCCCCTCTCTTTTGTGCGCTCTCCCCCCCCCCCTCTTTTGTGCTCTCTCCCCCTCTCTTTTGTGCTCTCTCCCCCTCTCTTTTGTGCTGTCTCCCCCTCTCTTTTGCTGTCACTCTCCCTCTCTTTATCCCCCTCTTCTGCTCTCTCTAGCCCCCCTCTTTAGAGCTCTCTCCCCCTCTATTTTGTGCTCTCTCCCCCCTCTCTTTTGTGCTCTCTCCCCCCTCTCTTTTGTGCTCTCTCCCCCTCTCTTTTGTGCTCTCTCCCCCTCTCTTTTGTGTCCTCTCCCCCCTCTCTTTTGTGCTCTCTCCCCCCTCTCTTTTGTGCTCTCTCCCCCTCTCTTTTGTGTTCTCTCCCCCCTCTCTTTTGTGCTCTCTCCCCCTCTCTTTTGTGCTCTCCCCCCTCTCTTTTGTGCTCTCTCTCCCCTCTCTTATGTGCTCTCTCTCCCCTCTCTTATGTGCTCTCTCCCCCTCTCTTTTGTGCTCTCTCCCACCTCTCTTTTGGGCTCTCTCCCCCTCTGTTTTGTGCTCTATTCCCCTCTCTTTTGTGCTCTCTCCCACCTCTCTTTTGTGCTCTCCCCCCTCTCTTTTGTGCTCTATCCCCCTCTCTTTTGTGCTCTCTCTCCTCTCTTTTGTGCTCTCTCCCCTCTCTTTTGTGCTCTCTCTCCTCTCTTTTGCGCTCTCTCCCCCCTCTTTTGCGCTCTCTCCCCCTCTCTTTTGCGCTCTCTCCCCCCCTCTCTTTTGCGCTTTCTCCCCCCTCTCTTTTGCGCTCTCTCCCCCTCTCTTTTGCGTTCTCTCCCCCTCTCTTTTGTGCTCTCTCCCTCTTCTCTTTTGTGCTCTCTCCCCCTCTCTTTTGCGCTCTCTCCCCTCTCTCTTTTGTGCTCTCTCCCCCTCTCTTTTGTGCTCTCTCCCCCTCTCTTTTGCACTCTCCCCCCTCTCTTTTGCGCTCTCTCCCCCTCTCTTTTGCGCTCTCTTCCCCCTCTCTTTTGCGCTCTCCCCCTCTCTTTTGCGCTGTCTCCCCCTCTCTTTTGTGCTCTCTCCCCCTCTCTTTTGTGCTCTCTCCCCCCTCTCTTTTGTGCTCTCTCCCCCTCTCTTTTGTGCTCTCTCCTCTCTCTTTTGTGCTCTCCCCCCCTCTCTTTTGCGCTCTCTCCCCCTCTCTTTTGCTGTCACTCTCCCTCTCTTTATCCCCCCTCTTCTGCTCTCTCTATCCCCCCTCTTTAGAGCTCTCACTCTGTCTGGCCCCGTCCGCGCCATGCCCGCCCCGCCCATGCCATTCCCGGCCACGCCACACCCGGGCCCCCGTCCATGTCGCACCCGCCCCGGCCACGCCCACTCCACCACATGCTGGCGCCAGATGCCAGGTTAGTTGGAAGGGCAGGTGTGTTTGTCCTCACGTGCAGTCTCTACTGCGCATGACAGCTTCGGACAAACACACTTGGCCTTTTATTATATAGGATATTAAATATTATAGGATAAGCACTATTAATAAAGAATCCAATCACATGAATGTAATCAATGCTCGAGACTAGGGTAAACTCATACAAAATTACCCCCCAAAATATTATAAATATATATAAATGTCTCTGCACTAACATAAGAAATAATATACACACAAAAATAATTCTAATTTCTAATTTACTCCTATTATCACATTTTCTTCATTTTCTTGCTATCTTTATTTAAAAGGCAGAAATGTAAAGCTTAGGAGCTGACCCAGCTTTTTATTCAAAACCTGAGTTGCGCTTGTTTATTGGTGGCTATATTTATAGCCACCAATAAGCAAGCGCTATCAAGGGTGCTGAACCTAAAATGGGCCAATAAACCCAATAAAGATGAGGGCATATCTTCAACAAATGTAAGTGTCTCTGAGGGTTTAACCCCTTAATGACCACAGCACTTTTCTGTCCGTTTTGGGACCAAGGCTATTTTTACATTTTTGTGGTGTTTGAGTTTAGCTGTAATTTTCCTCTTACTCATTTACTGTACCCACACATATTATATACAGTTTTTCTCACCATTAAATGGACTTTCTAAAGATACCATTATTTTCATAATATCTTATAATTTACTGTTAAAAAGTTTTTATAAAATATGAGGAAAAAATGGAAAAAAACACACTTTTTCTAACTTTGACCCCCAAAATCTGTTACACATCTACAACCACCAAAAAACACCCATGCTAAATAGTTTCTAAATTTTGTCCTGAGTTTAGAAATACCCAAATGTTTACATGTTCTTTGCTTTTTTTGCATGTTATAGGGCAATAAATACAAGTAGCACTTTGCTATTTCCAAACCACTTTTTTTTCAAAATTAGCGCTAGTTACATTGGAACATTGATATCTTTCAGGAATCCCTGAATATTCCTTGACATGTATAAAAAAATTTTTAGAAGACATCCCAAAGTATTGATCTAAGCCCATTTTGGTATATTTCATGCCACCATTTCACCGCCAAATGCGATCAAATAAAAAAAATCGTTCACTTTTTCACAAACTTTTTCACAAATTTTAGGTTTCTCACTGAAATTATTTACAAACAGCTTGTGCAATTATGGCACAAATGGTTGTAAATGCTTCTGTGGGATCCCCTTTGTTCAGAAATAGCAGACATGTATGGCTTTGGCGTTGCTTTTTGGTAAATAGAAGGCCGCTAAATGCTGCTGCACATTACACGTGTATTATGTCTAGCAGTGAAGGGGTTAATTAGGTAGCTTGTAGGGAGCGTGCAGGGTCAGATAGCTCAGCATGCTAAGGCACTGTGGCTGAGCTCTGTAGCAACCCATGGGTTGCAGGTTCGATCCCCGGCGAGGTCCACTCAGCCTTTCATCCTTCCGAGGTTGATAAAATGAGCAGCGCCTTGAGACCCTTACGGGTGATTAGCCGCGCTTTACAAGTACCCAATACATACATACATACAGGGTTAATTTTAGCTTTAGTGTAGAGATCAGCCTCCCATCTGACACATCACACCTCCTGATCCCTCACAAACAGCTCTCTTTCCTTCCCCACCCCACAATTGTCCCCGCCATCTTAAGTACTGGCAGAAAGTCTGCCAGTACTAAAATATATATATATTTTTAAAATAATAATAATTCTGCTGTGTAGGATCCCCCTTAGCCCCCAACCTCCCTGATCCCCCCCAAACAGCTCTCTAACCCCCCTCTGCCTTATTGTGCGCCATATTGGGTACTGTCTGCCAGTACCCAGTTTGAAATCAAATATGTTTTTTTGTTTTGTTTTTAAATTGAAAAAAAAAAAAGATTTTCTGTAGTGTGGCTGCCCCTCCTTAACATCCAACCCCCCACCCTCTCCTAGATCTCTTAATATTTTTTATTCCCACCCTCTCTCCCACCGAGTCCCACCTTGTCCCTCCTTAAACTTGTTCCATAGTGTAGGGTTCCCACCCGCCCGCGCTTGCACCCACTCCCATGCACGCGCGCGCGCACCTGCACCCACACACGATCCCGCCCCCCTCCGCAATTGATGGCCGCCCACCCTCCTCCCTGGATCAGCTCCCACCCACCAACGAACATAGCCATCGATGGCCGATGCAGAGAGGGCCACAGAATGGCTCTCTCTGCATCAGACTGCTAAAAACTGTTATTACAGGATGCCTTAATATCGAGGCATCACTGCAATAACAGGAAAGCGACTGGAAGCGATCAGGATCACTTCCACCGATTTCAAAGACCAACAGGGTACGTCCTCGGTCGTTAACTGTATTTTTTTGGAGGACGGTCGTCAGTCATTAAGGGGTTAATAGTTTTTTTTCTGCACGTCGTCGGTCATTAAGGGGTTAATAGATTTAAACAACTCATGAGATGCAAATTACTATGTCTTGGTCTTTTCTCTAGATCCTCCAAATGCTGACGCAGACAGGGCCGGCTCAACCATGGGACCAAGTGGGCCCAATGGGTTCAGGCAGCACTTGACAAAGGGCAGCACTTCAATGACTGAGTCAGTCACTGTGAGACCCAGACCACTTCTGTGTCTTTATGGGGGAAGTCACAGGCAGCCAGTAGCATGAGCTCCTCATTGACAAAGACACAGAACCAAGGTGGGACAAGTGCATCTCTTCCCTAACTTCCTTCCTACTTATTGTGCAATTGTATACAAGCATTGGTTGCATACAGGCAGGCTTTATAAGGTCAGCAGTCAGACTAGTAGGTTAATTTGCTAGTCAATAATGTTAATAATTGTGGGGGTGTCATTTCATTCTTGGACCCCAGCAGCACAATATCTTGAAGTTGAACCGGCCCTGGATGCAGAGTATGGTTCTGCTTTTCCAACTCCTCAAGCTTTCTAGAATGTGTTACACTAGAGTCTTCTAGCTCAGATATCCTTTCCTTTTCTTCTGTAACCCTAGTTGGAAACTGTCTGATATCACCTGCTAGAGCATCCGAGCACTTCTGAAGATTATCAGTTTTAAGGCTGTGACACACTGCAAGCGGAGTGGATCACAGTGTGTACATGCGACTGTGTGCGCTCAGTGTGTCCTGCCTTTTCATCTCTGAGCACTCTGCTGCATCAGGTCGCGTAGCTGAGCGCTCAGAGATGAAATATTTGATCTTCAGAAGCGATGTGACGCGGAGCGAAGCAGCTGCTTCGCCTCGCGCCACATCGCTTGCAGTGTGTCACAGCCTTTAGGAATAAACAAATAACAAATTTGTTGAACAATAGGATGAATATATTTAATTCCCAAAGTGCTTTTTGATTCTGGCCCTGCCTTAGATTTTTTTGTCCCCATTTTTGTTTTTTACAGACATTTTAGAAGGACACAACATGTTTTCCATCTTCTTAGAGTCACCTATATAAACAACAAATAGCCAAAATACAAAATATACACAAAAATATCAAAATGGATGATCCAGCAATGGGAATGGAAATATAGCATTATAGTCATCTAAATACTAGTAGACATTGAGTCGCCTTTACAAATACACACATGTAGATAAAAAAATGTTATTTGCACTCAATTCTTAGCTTGCTAATTTTTTGAAGCTCAATCACTAACAGTTAAAACATATAGGTCTAAATTACAAGGGGAGCTATATTTTGCTTGAGATTTCCAGTGTAAATTAAAGGGCCAGTAAATCTACAAAAAATAATGTTATATAATTCTGCACATAGTGCAGAAATATGGAACATTAGCTTAGCCGCAACTTTATAAATCAAAAGCTTTCAGAGATTTTTTATTCCAAAATTGAATTTATCTGAACTCTGCTCCTGGCTCTACTGAACGGGTCTTGTTTTTCAAAAGCGCTTCACAGGTGCTCTGTCTAGTCACAGCGTGCCTGATTGCGCCATTAAACTGAATGTAGCTCGCTCCCGCTACCAGACCTAAGCAGGGGCGATCTACATTCAGTTTAATGGCGCGATCAGACTAGACAGCAAGCACCGTGAAGCGCTTTTGAAAATCAAGATATATAGAAAATATAAAGAGGGAGCCTGGAGAGAAGTCAGGCAGAAAATGGCAGGGAACCCAGTACTGACATTTGATACTACAGATATGCAGTCATGGGCCACGATGGGCCCAGAACAAACTTCTTCACCTCCACCCACTAATAGACCTAATAATTTTCGTAGCCCAAAGAATAGGAAGAAAAGTAGAGAATGCTGGTTATACCAGGACAAACATTGCGAAATGGGCACATCATGCCTTTTTCCACACGTCTGTAAATTCTGTAGAGGGTCACATCCAGAAGCAGACTGTAATAGAAAGAGAGACGCAGGGTCAGATCGACCTGTGCAAAATTATCAATCAAAGGGCCCCAACACCACCCCTTGAACAATAGTTGCAAATGTATCCAGACCAACAAACTGCACAATTTATTAGACTGGGGTTTGAGGAGGGTTTTCTCATACCTGTAGGTGAGAGGGTAAAAGGTTCCCCTCACCACCGCAATTTGAAATCCGCTTATATGTACCCTGACATAGTAAAACAAAAAAAACAAAAATAAATTGAATTAGGGAGAATAATAGGCCCTTTCAGGAACCCTCCCATGCCTAACTTAATTATTTCCCCAGTAGGAGTAGTTCTAAAGAAGGAACAAGGTAAATATCCCATGATTCACCATTTTTCATACCCAAAAGGCCAATCAGTGAATGATGCCATTGATCCACACCTTAGCTCAGTGCACTACCAATCTTTTGACGGGGCTTTGCATCTGATTCAAAAAGCAGGTAGAGGAACTCTACTAGGGAAATTAGACATCAAGTCTGCATTTAGATTGCTTCCATTACATCCATCATCCTTCTATCTCATGGGTTTCAAATTCCAAGGGAGTTTCTACATAGATCTCTGTCTGCTTATGGGTTGCGCTATATCGTGTTCTTACTTTGAATGTTTTAGTACATTCTTACATTGGACGGTAGCACATAGTGTTGGTTTTCACAGCATAGCACATTACTTGACTTCCTAGTGGTACCTGATAGCCAGTCAGATAGATGTGGGCAATTGATGAATAGAATGCGTATTATGATGTCTTCCTTTGGGGTTCCCCTAGCAGATGAAAAAAACACAAGGAACATGCACCTGTTAACCTTTTTGGGAATTGAAATAGATACAGTGAATATGCAATGTAGACTTCCTGTAGCTTAAGTTCAAGCTATGGTCTTGCAGTTAAATTGGTAATTGACTCCCCATTTATCACATTGAAAGGATTGCAGTCATTACTGGGTCTTTTAAACTTTGCATGCACAGTAATCCCTATGGGTAGAGTTTTCAACAGAAGACTTGAAGCACAACTTAGGCCTTCTAAATGAATATTTCTTTCTAAGGGGTTGTTAGCTGATTTGAAAGTATGGGACACTTTCTTTAAATGTTGTAATTGCATTTTTTATTGGCGTTTTCATCCGATACCTAATCAGATCTTGCATTTATTCATGGATGCTGCAGGCTCTGTTGGTTATGGCGCATACTTTCAGGGGGAATGGAGTGCAGGCCCATGGCCTCACAGCTGGAGAGAACTGTCATTGATTTGTAATCTGACGCTGCTTGAACTATTTCCTATACTTCTGGCAGTTGAGTTATGGGGCTCTAAATTTTAAAACAAATGTGTTGTCTTTTGGACAGACAATCTAAGTGTAGTACATGCAATTAATGGATTATCAGCCTCTTCACCGTTGGTGGTGACATTGCTGCGGCACTTAGTTTTGCGCTTTCTACAACAGACAGATAGACATTTTCTGTTTGTACCCAGCGTGAATAAAGCTTGCTCATGCCTTCATTCACAGCTTTGTAAGCAATGTAAGAGCTAAAATGGGGTAAAATTTTGACCGCAAATGAATAAATAAAAAATGCCAGTACAGGCCCAGAATAACTCGCTGACCCATGACAAAAAGTATACACGGATAAGGTTACCTGCCTCGCTGTCTGCCTGCCTGCCAGTCTGCCTGTCTTTACAAAAGATAATTATCTTTATTTCAAATTGACGTGTTTTTTAAGGAATTGCAAGATACAGTTGTTTCAATGAATATCGCCACTTTCAGAAGATATTACGCATGCATAGTTGTTTTAAAAAATCAAAGAAAAAAACCTACCGCAATCGGTGTTCCCAGGCGGTCAACCATCCAGGTACTGTCCGGGCCTGACCCTGCTTAACTTCTGAGATCTGACAGGATTGGGTGCATTCAGAGTAGTATGGCGGTAGGCATTTTCTGTTTGTACCCAGCGTGAATGAAGCTTGCTCATTCCTTCATTCACAGCTTTGTAAGCAATGGAAGAGCTAATATGGGGTTAAAATTTTGACTGCAAATTAATAAATAAAAAATGCCAGTACAGGCCCAGAATAACTCGCTGACCCATGAAAAAAAGTATACACGGATAAAATTACCTGCCTCTCTGTCTGTCTACCTGACAGCCAGTCTGTCTGTCTTTACAAAAGATAATTATCTTTATTTCAAATTGACGTGTTTTTTAAGGAATTGCAAGATACAGTTGTTTCAATGAATATCGCCACTTTCAGGAGATATTACGCATGCATAGTTGTTTTAAAAAATCAAAGAAAAAAGGATTCCACACTCGGTGTTCTCAGGCGGTCATACATCCAGGTACTGTCCGGGCCTGACCCTGCTTAACTTCCGAGATCAGAAGGGATCGTGTGCATTCAGAGTAGTATGGCAGTAGGCATTTTCTTTTTGTACCCAGAATGAATTAAGCTTGCTCATGCCTTCATTCACAGCTTTGTAAGCATTGGAAGAGCTAAAATTGGGTTAAAATTTTGACCTGTTTGTTCTGAAAGGTTTATAAACTATGCGCTGTGTGGGGTAAAACTCTTGAGTCTAAAATGAAGTAATCTCTAAACTTCAAAGGATGTGAGTATTTGTGGCAAGAGTTTGACTCGTGAGCGCTTCTAGCTTGATACCCAATAAGGAAGGATTTATAATAATGATAACATGCAACAAAAATTGTTAAAAATTTAAAAATGATTTATTATATATAAAAAACTGAGACATATAAAATGCTGCTGTTTGACAGTTCAAAAATAAAGGACAAATATTTGAGTAAAAATTCAAGATTTCTAAAATATAGCAGTCCTGAAAATCATTGGTTGGCCAACCATTGTTGTATGCAGAGAAATAATGCAAAGTTTTTACATAATGAACAAATGGAAAGTTTTTACATCAAGATTTTTTACATAAAATTTATAAGCAAACTCGAAGGTTGGTGTTAGCTAGTGTCAAAATGTTTCAAAAATAGTTGTTCTTATGTGAATAATACTAAACCGTAACAATGGAACAGTTAACCAATAGATACTTAATTGCAATATGATACAGGTATCGTTATCGCTATAAAGAAGCAGTTTTTCTTAAAAACATAATTTATGCTTACCTGATAACTTTATTTCTCTTGTGGTGTATCCAGTCCAGGGATCATCCATTACTTGTGGGATATTCTCCTTCCCAACAGGGAGCTGCAAGAGGATCACCCACAGCAGAGCTGTCTATATAGCTCCTCCCCTAACTGCCACTCTCCAGTCATTCGACCGAAGACAAGCAAGAGAAAGGAGAAACTATAGTGTGCAGTGGTGACTGCAGTTTAAAAATAAAAAACACCTGCCTTGAAATGACAGGGCGGGCCATGGACTGGATACACCACAAGAGAAATAAATTTATCAGGTAAGCATAAATTATGTTTTCTCTTGTAAGGTGTATCCAGTCCACGGATCATCCATTACTTGTGGGATACCAATACCAAAGCTATAGGACACGGATGAAGGGAGGGACAAGGCAGGCGCTTAAGCGGAAGGCACCACTGCCTGTAAGACCTTTCTCCTAAAAATAGCCTCTGAAGAAGCAAAAGTATCAAATTTGTAGAATTTAGAAAAAGTATGAAGCGAAGACCAAGTTGCCGCCTTACAAATCTGTTCAACAGAAGCCTCATTCTTAAAAGCCCATGTGGAAGCTACCGCTCTAGTAGAATGAGCTGTAATTCTTTCAGGAGGCTGCTGGCCAGCAGTCTCATAAGCTAAGCGGATTATACTTCTTAGCCAAAAAGAAAGAGAAGTTGCCGAAGCCTTTTGGCCTCTCCTCTGTCCAGAGTAGACAACAAACAATGCAGATGTTTGACGGAAATCTTTAGTAGCTTGTAAATAAAACTATAAAGCACGAACCACGTCAAGATTGTGTAATAGACGTTCCTTCTTTGAAGAAGGATTAGGACACAGTGACGGAACAACAATCTCCTGATTGATATTCTTATTAGATACCACCTTAGGTAGAAAACCAGGTTTGGTACGTAACACTACCTTATCTGCATGGAAAATGAGATAAGGAGAATCACATTGTAAAGCAGATAACTCCGAAACACTTCGAGCTGAGGAGATAGCTACTAAAAACAGAACTTTCCAAGATAAGAGCTTAATATCTATGGAATGCAAAGGTTCAAATGAAACCCCTTGAAGAACTTTAAGAACTAAATTTAAACTCCATGGCGGAGCAACAGGTTTAAACACAGGCTTGATTCTAACTAAAGCCTGACAAAACGCCTGAACGTCTGGAACCTCAGCCAGACGTTTGTGCAAAAGAATAGACAGAGCAGAAATCTGTCCCTTTAAGGAACTAGCTGACAAACCCTTCTCCAATCCTTCTTGGAGAAAGGATAATATCCTAGGAATCCTGACTTACTCCATGAGTAACCCTTGGATTCACACCAATGAAGGTATTTACACCATATCTTATGATAGATTTTCCTGGTGACAGGCTTTCGCGCCTGTATTAAGGTATCAATGACCGACTCGGAGAAACCACGCTTTGATAAAATCAAGCGTTCAATCTCCAAGCAGTCAGACGCAGAGAAATTAGATTTGGATGGTTGAAAGGACCCTGAAGTATGAAGTAGAAGGTCCTGTCTCAGCGGTAGAGTCCATGGTGGAAAGGATGACATGTCCAACATATCTGCATACCAAGTCCTGCGTGGCCACGCAGGTGCTATCAAAATCACAGAAGCTCTCTCCTGCTTGATCTTGGCAATCAGATGAGGGAGCAGAGGAAGTGGTGGAAACACATAAGCCAGGTTGAAGGACCAAGGCGCTGCTAGAGCATCTATCAGTGCTGCCTTGGGATCCCTGGGCCTGGATCCGTAACAAGGAAGCTTGGTGTTCTGACGAGACTCCATGAGATCCAGTTCTGGTTTGCTCCAAAGTTGAATCAACTATGCAAATACCTCCGGATGGATCTCCCACTCCCCCGGATGAAAAGTCTGTCGACTTAGAAAATCCGCCTCCCAGTTCTCTACTCCTAGGATATGGATAGCTGATAGATGGCAAGAGTGAATCTCTGCCCATAGAATTATCTTTGAAACCTCCAACATTGCTAGGGAACTCCTTGTTCCTCCTTGATGGTTGATGTAAGCTACAGTCGTGATGTTGTCCGACTGAAATCTGATGAACCTGACCGCAGCTAGCTGAGGCCAAGCCTGAAGTGCATTGAATATCGCACTTAGTTCCAGAATGTTTATCGGAAGGAGTGCCTCCTCCTGAGTCCACAATCCCTGAGCCTTCAGGGAGTTCCAGACTGCGCCCCAGCCCAGAAGGCTGGCATCTGTTGTAACTATTGTCCAATCTGGCCTGCGGAAGGTCATACCTTTGGACAGATGGACCCGAGATAGCCACCAGAGAAGAGAATCCCTGGTCTCTTGATCCAGATTTAGTAGAGGGGACAAATCTGTGTAATCCCCATTCCACTGACTGAGCATGCAGAGTTGCAGCGGTCTGAGATGTAGGCGGGCAAACAACACTATGTCCATTGCCGCTACCATTAAGCCGATTACTTCTAGAAATTTTGACAACCTGGCCACTGTCAGGTAAATCTTCATTTCTACAGAATCTATCAGAGTTCCCAGGAAGGAAACTCTTGTGAGAGGGGACAGAGAACTCTTTTCTTCGTTCACTTTCCACCCATGAGACCTCAGAAATGCCAGAACAATGTCCGTATGTGACTTGGCAATTTGAAAATTCGACGCCTGTATCAGAATGTCGTCTAGGTAAGGGGCTACTGCTATACCCCGCGGCCTTAGGACCACCAGAAGTGACCCCAGAACCTTCGTAAAGATTCTTGGTGCCGTAGCTAACCCAAAGGGAAGAGCTACAAACTGGTAATGCCTGTCTAGGAAGGCGAACCTGAGAAACCGATGATGATCTCTGTGTATCGGAATGTGAAGATAAGCATCCTTTAAGTCCACGGTAGTCATATATTGACCCTCCTGGATCATAGGTAGGATGGTTCGAATAGTCTCCATTTTGAAGGATGGGACCCTGAGAAATTTGTTTAGGCTCTTGAGATCTAAGATTGGTCTGAAGGTTCCCTCTTTCTTGGGAACCACAAACAGATTTGAATAGAAGCCTTGCCCCTGTTCCTCCCTTGGAACTGGGTGGATCACTCCCATAACTAGGAGGTCTTGAACACAATGTAAGAATGCCTCTCTCTTTATCTGGTCTGCAGATAATTGTGAGAGGTGAAATCTAGCTTTTGGGGAAGAAGCTTTGAAGTCCAGAAGATACCCCTAGGACACAATTTCCAACACCCAGGGATCCTGGACATCTCTTGCCCAAAGCCTGGGCGAAGAGAGAAAGTCTTCCCCCTACTAGATCTGTTACCGGATCGGGGACTGATCTTTCATGCTGTCTTAGAGGCAGCAGCAGGCTTTTTGGCCTGCCTTCCTTTGTTCCAAGCCTGGTTAGGTCTCCAGACCGGCTTGGACTGGGCAAAATTTCCCTCTTGTTTTGTATTAGAGGAAGTTGATGCTGCGCCAGTCTTGAAGTTTCGAAAGGCACAAAAATTAGTCTGTTTGGTCCTTAATTTGTTGGACCTATCCTGAGGAAGGGCGTGACCTTTTCCTACAGTAATATCAGAAATGATCTCCTTCAGTCCGGGCCCGAATAGGGTCTGCCCCTTGAAGGAAATATTGAGAAGCTTAGACTTTGAATTAACGTCAGCTGACCAGGATTTAAGCCATAACGCCCTACGCGCTTGAATAGCAAAACCTGAGTTCTTAGCCGTTAGTTTGGTTAAATGAACAACGGCGTCAGAAACAAATGAATTAGCTAGCTTAAGAGCTTTAAACTTGTCAAGTATATCATCCAATGGGGTTTCTACCTGTAGAGCCTCTTCCAGAGACTCAAACCAGAAGGCCGCAGCAGCAGTGACAGGGGCAATGCATGCAAGAGGCTGGAGAATAAAACCCTGTTGAATAAACATTTTCTTAAGGTAACCCTCTAACTTTTTATCCATTGGATCTAGGAAAGCACAACTGTCCTCTACGGGGATAGTTGTACGCTTAGCTAGGGTAGAGACTGCTCCCTCCACCTTAGGGACCGTTTGCCATAAGTCCCGTGTAGCGGGATCTATGGGAAACATCTTTTTAAAAACAGGAGGGGGAGAGAACGGTACACCTGGTCTATCCCATTCCTTAGTAATAATTTCTGAAAACCTCTTAGGTATTGGAAAAACATCAGTGTAAACAGGCACTGCATAGTATTTATCCAATCTACACAATTTCTCTGGGACCATAATGGTGTCGCAGTCATTCAGAGCAGCTAAAACCTCCCTGAGCAACACGCGGAGGTGTTCAAGCTTAAATTTAAATGTAGACATATCAGAATCAGGTTGAATTATCTTCCCTGAGTCAGAAAAATCACCCACAGATAGAAGCTCTCCTTCCTCAGCTTCTGCATATTGTGAAGGGATATCAGACATAGCTACTAAAGAGTGCTCTGTATTTTTCCTAGTCCAAGAGCTGTCTCACTTTCCTTGTAACCCTGGTAGTTTGGACAATACCGCTGTAAGGGTATGATCCATAACTGCCGCCATGTCTTGTAAGGTAAACGCTATGAGCGCGCTAGATGTACTTGGTGCCTCTAGAGCGGGCGTCCCTTGAGCAGGAGTCATAGGTTCTGACACGTGGGGAGAGTTAGTTGGCATAACTTCCCCCTTGTCAGTTTCCTATGGTGATAAATCTTTTAAAGCCAGAATATGATCTTTATAACTTATAGTAAGATCAGTGCATTTGGTACACATTCTAAGAGGGGGTTCCACAATGGCTTCTAAACATAATGAACAATGAGTTTCCTCTATGTCAGACATGTTTAAACAGACTAGTAATGAGACCAGCAAGCTTGGAAAACACTTTAATAACTGTGAACAAGCAAAAAATAAAAACGGTACTGTGCCTTTAAGAGAAAAAAACAATCACAGAAACTGCAAAACAGTGAAAAAAACAGTACATTTTACGAAATTTTTACATTGTGTATAATAGACTTAAATAGCATTGCACCCACTTGCAAATGGATGATTAACCCCTTAGTTTCAAAACCGGATAAAAAAAAAGATATAAACGTTTTTAAACAGTCACAACCAACTGCCACATCTCTACTGTGACTCCTACCTGCCCATACAACGACTTTGGAAGGCACAAAAACCCTTTAGAGAGGTCCTATATGTTCAGGGGACTCTTTCAGGGAAGCTGGAAGTCTCAAGCTGCAAAAACAACTGCACGATTTAGGCCTGAAATTAGGCCCCTCCCAACCTGTACTCACAGTGAGAGGGCCTTAAAAAACTATCCCTAGGCAAAATCTAGTCAGCCATGTGGAAAAACTGTGCCCCAGAATAAAGTTTTTTCACCATTTGTAATAAACGTTTATATACATCAAGCAAACGTTATATCTATTCAGTAATGAGAGTAAATAACAAAAATATTACCCTTTACAGCAAGCATGATACCAGTCGTTATTAAATACTGTAATCAGGCTTACCTTAAATAAATCAGGTACTGTCAGCATTTTCTAGCTTATCCTCTCTCTAGAAAAATTAAAACTGCACATACCTCAGAGCAGGTAGCCCTGCACGCTATTCCCCCAGCTGAAGTTACTCATCTCTTCAGTTATGTGTGAGAACAGCAGTGGATCTTAGTTACAAACTGCTAAGATCATCAAAAACCTCAGGCAGACTCTTCTTCAACTTTCTGCCTGAGGCTAAAATAGTACAACTCTGGTACCATTTTAAAATAATAAACTTTTGATTGAAGATAAACTACATTAATGCACCACATCTCTCTAGCAACTACCCTTGTCGAGAGCTGCAAGAGAATGACTGGAGAGTGGCAGTTAGGGGACGAGCTATATAGACAGCTCTGCTGTGGGTGATCCTCTTGCAGCTCCCTGTTGGGAAGGAGAATATCCCACAAGTAATGGATGATCCATGGACTGGATACACCTTACAAGAGAAAATGGGTTTTCAAAGGCGCCTTTTAAAGTCCCTGTAGAATTTTCGAAGTGGTCTGGTCTTATTAGTAATATCGGTCAAAATTAACAGTTTGATCTGACCTTAATTTGATATGTCAGTCTACCGGTAGACGTGCTGTTAGTATTCCTTACGTGTGTGTTAAAAAAGATGTACAGATTGTGGACCTTCTTTTTGTAGTATTCTCTTGCTGGTGGTGTTAGTTACCTTTTAAATCCAGGTTTCACTGGCGGGTATATATCGTCCCTTTGATGATTTTTTTCTTGGGTGCACTCGGTGGTTTGGGGTAGTAATTCCTTCTCAAATGTTTCTTCACGGTGTTTGTCTCAGCCCAAGTCACGCGCCTATTTCACAGGCTTCCCGTGATAGGCTTCGTCCATTGTGAAAGCGGTTCACCGCTGTTGGCTGTATCTTCAAGCCGTGTACTTGCGGAGTATCGCTGGTGTCTGATCACATTTAAAAAGCCACTTGCGGTGTAGATCCTTGCAGGGGCTTTTAGCGGTCTTTTTAAGTTTTTAATGGTTGGCCAACCAATGATTTTCAGGACTGCTATATTTTAGAAATCTTGAATTTTTACTCAAATATTTGTCCTTTATTTTTGACCTGTCAAACAGCAGCATTTTATATGTCTCAGTGTTTTATATATAATAAATCATTTTTAACAATTTTTGTTGTATGTTATCATTATTATAAATCCTTCCTTATTGGGTATCAAGCTAGAAGCGCTCACGAGTTAAAATTGTGACCGCAAATGAATAAATAAAAAATGCCAGTACAGGCCCAGAATAACTCTCTGACCCATGACAAAAAGTATACACGGATAAGGTTACCTGCTTCTCTGTCTGTCTGTCTGCCTGCCTGCCTGCCAGCCAGTCTGTCTGTCTTCACAAAAGATAATTATCTTTATTTCAAATTTACATGTTTTTTAAGGAATTGCAAGATACAGTTGTTTCAATGAATATCGCCACTTTCAGGAGATATTACGCATGCAATAAGATCAGTGCATTTGGTACACATTCTAAGAGGGGGTTCCACAATGGCTTCTAAACATAATGAACAATGAGTTTCCTCTATGTCAGACATGTTTAAACAGACTAGTAATGAGACCAGCAAGCTTGGAAAACACTTTAATAACTGTGAACAAGCAAAAAATAAAAACGGTACTGTGCCTTTAAGAGAAAAAAACAATCACAGAAACTGCAAAACAGTGAAAAAAACAGTACATTTTACGAAATTTTTACATTGTGTATAATAGACTTAAATAGCATTGCACCCACTTGCAAATGGATGATTAACCCCTTAGTTTCAAAACCGGATAAAAAAAAAGATATAAACGTTTTTAAACAGTCACAACCAACTGCCACATCTCTACTGTGACTCCTACCTGCCCATACAACGACTTTGGAAGGCACAAAAACCCTTTAGAGAGGTCCTATATGTTCAGGGGACTCTTTCAGGGAAGCTGGAAGTCTCAAGCTGCAAAAACAACTGCACGATTTAGGCCTGAAATTAGGCCCCTCCCAACCTGTACTCACAGTGAGAGGGCCTTAAAAAACTATCCCTAGGCAAAATCTAGTCAGCCATGTGGAAAAACTGTGCCCCAGAATAAAGTTTTTTCACCATTTGTAATAAACGTTTATATACATCAAGCAAACGTTATATCTATTCAGTAATGAGAGTAAATAACAAAAATATTACCCTTTACAGCAAGCATGATACCAGTCGTTATTAAATACTGTAATCAGGCTTACCTTAAATAAATCAGGTACTGTCAGCATTTTCTAGCTTATCCTCTCTCTAGAAAAATTAAAACTGCACATACCTCAGAGCAGGTAGCCCTGCACGCTATTCCCCCAGCTGAAGTTACTCATCTCTTCAGTTATGTGTGAGAACAGCAGTGGATCTTAGTTACAAACTGCTAAGATCATCAAAAACCTCAGGCAGACTCTTCTTCAACTTTCTGCCTGAGGCTAAAATAGTACAACTCTGGTACCATTTTAAAATAATAAACTTTTGATTGAAGATAAACTACATTAATGCACCACATCTCTCTAGCAACTACCCTTGTCGAGAGCTGCAAGAGAATGACTGGAGAGTGGCAGTTAGGGGACGAGCTATATAGACAGCTCTGCTGTGGGTGATCCTCTTGCAGCTCCCTGTTGGGAAGGAGAATATCCCACAAGTAATGGATGATCCATGGACTGGATACACCTTACAAGAGAAAATGGGTTTTCAAAGGCGCCTTTTAAAGTCCCTGTAGAATTTTCGAAGTGGTCTGGTCTTATTAGTAATATCGGTCAAAATTAACAGTTTGATCTGACCTTAATTTGATATGTCAGTCTACCGGTAGACGTGCTGTTAGTATTCCTTACGTGTGTGTTAAAAAAGATGTACAGATTGTGGACCTTCTTTTTGTAGTATTCTCTTGCTGGTGGTGTTAGTTACCTTTTAAATCCAGGTTTCACTGGCGGGTATATATCGTCCCTTTGATGATTTTTTTCTTGGGTGCACTCGGTGGTTTGGGGTAGTAATTCCTTCTCAAATGTTTCTTCACGGTGTTTGTCTCAGCCCAAGTCACGCGCCTATTTCACAGGCTTCCCGTGATAGGCTTCGTCCATTGTGAAAGCGGTTCACCGCTGTTGGCTGTATCTTCAAGCCGTGTACTTGCGGAGTATCGCTGGTGTCTGATCACATTTAAAAAGCCACTTGCGGTGTAGATCCTTGCAGGGGCTTTTAGCGGTCTTTTTAAGTTTTTAATGGTTGGCCAACCAATGATTTTCAGGACTGCTATATTTTAGAAATCTTGAATTTTTACTCAAATATTTGTCCTTTATTTTTGACCTGTCAAACAGCAGCATTTTATATGTCTCAGTGTTTTATATATAATAAATCATTTTTAACAATTTTTGTTGTATGTTATCATTATTATAAATCCTTCCTTATTGGGTATCAAGCTAGAAGCGCTCACGAGTTAAAATTGTGACCGCAAATGAATAAATAAAAAATGCCAGTACAGGCCCAGAATAACTCTCTGACCCATGACAAAAAGTATACACGGATAAGGTTACCTGCTTCTCTGTCTGTCTGTCTGCCTGCCTGCCTGCCAGCCAGTCTGTCTGTCTTCACAAAAGATAATTATCTTTATTTCAAATTTACATGTTTTTTAAGGAATTGCAAGATACAGTTGTTTCAATGAATATCGCCACTTTCAGGAGATATTACGCATGCATAGTTTTTAAAAAATCAAAGAAAAAAGCCTACCGCACTCTGTGTTCCCAGGCGGTCACCAATCCAGGTACTTCCCGGGCCTGACCCTGCTTAACTTCCAAGATCAGATGGGATCGGGTGCATTCAGAGTAGTATGGCGGTAGGCATTTTCTGTTTTTACCCAGCGTGAATTAAGCTTGCTCATGCCTTCATTCACAGCTTTGTAAGCAATGGAAGAGCTAATATGGGGTTAAAATTTTGACCGCAAATGAATAAATAAAAAATGCCAGTACAGGCCTAGAATAACTCGCTGACCCATGACAAAAAGTATACACGGATAAGGTTACCTGCCTCTCTGTCTGCTTGCCTGCCAGTCTGTCTGTCTTTACAAAAGATAATTATCTTTATTTCAAATTGATGTGGTTTTTAAGGAATTGCAAAATACAGTTGTTTCAATTAATATCTCCACTTTCAGAAGATATTACGCATGCATAGTTGTTTTAAAAAATCAAAGAAAAAAGCCTACCGCACTTGGTGTTCCCAGGCGGTTATCCATCCAGGTACTGTCCAGGCCTGATCCTGCTTAACTTCTGAGATCAGACAGGATCGGGTGCATTCAGAGTAGTATGGCGGTAGGCATTTTCTGTTTGTAGGCATTTTCTGTTTGTACCCAGCGTGAATTAAAGGGACATTAAACCACAACATTTTCTTTCATGATTCAGATATAAAATACAATTTTAAAGAACATTCCTATTTACTTCTATTATCTAATTTGCTTAATTATTTAGATATCTTTTGTTAAAGAAATAGCAATACACATAGGTGAGCCAATCACATGAGGCATCTAAGTGCAGCCACCAATCAGAAGCTACTGAGCCTATCTAGATATGCTTTTCAGGAAAGAATATCAAGAGAATGAAGCAAAATAGATAATAGAAGTAAATTAGAAAGTTTTTTAAAATGGTATTCCACATCTGAGTCATGAAAGAAAAAAATTGGGTTTAATGTCCCTTTAAGCGTTCTCATGCCTTCATTCACAGCTTTGTAAGCAATGGAAGAGCTAAAATGGGGTTAAAATTTTGACCGCAAATGAATAAATAAAAAATGCCAGTACAGGCCCAGAATAACTCTCTGACCCATGACAAAAAGTATACACGGATAAGGTTACCTGCCTCTCTGTCTGCGTGCCTGCCAGTCTGTCTGTCTTTACAAAAGATAATTATCTTTATTTCAAATTGACGTGTTTTTTAAGGAATTGCAAGATACAGTTGTTTCAATGAATATCGCCACTTTCAGGAGATATTACTCATGCATAGTTGTTTTAAAAAAATCAAAGTAAAAAGCCCACCGCACTTGGTGTTCCCAGGCGTTCCCCCATCCAGGTACTGTTCGAGCCTGACCCTGCTTAACTTCCGTGATCAGACGGGTTGCGGCGGGGTCCAGGAGCGGCGGGATAGGGGTTAATAACTTTATGTAGGCGGCGGTGGCGGGACGGCAGAATAGGGGTTAATAAGTATAATGGAAGTGGCGGCGGTGTAGGGGCGTTAGATTAGGAATTAATAAATATAATGTAGGTGGCGGCAGTGTAGTGGGCGGCAGATTAGGGGTTAATAACTTTATGTAGGTGGCGGTGGTGTCGGGACGGCAGAATAGGGGTTAATAAGTATAATGTAGGTGGCGGCGGTGTAGGGGGCGGAAGATTAGGGGTTAATAAGTATAATGTAGGGGGCGGCAGATTAGGGGTGTTTAGACTCGGGGTACATGTTAGGGTGTTAGGTGTAAACATAACTTTTATTCTCCCATATGAATCAATGGGATATTGGGCAGCAGCAAACATGAGCTTTCATTGCTTTCAGACTCCCATTGATTGCTATGGCATCCGCCGCCTCCAGGGCGGCGGATTGAAAACCAGGTACACAAGGCCGGAATAGTGGCTAGCGTACCTGGTAGATATTTGTTAACTAGCAAAAGTAGTCAGATAGTGCCGAATTTGCATTCAGAACATCTGTAGTGACGTAAGCATCGATCTGTGTCGGACTGAGACCGGTGGATCGTATGTTACGCCACAAATTTCTACTTTTGCCGGCCTGTAGGCTTTAAGAAATGAGGCGAATCAAGCTCGCCACAATTACGCTGCGGAATTCCAGCGTATTTGCGGTTGACAGCTTTATAAATAGGCCTCCTAATCCGCCAGTCCCCCACAAAGCAAACACCCTATTAACCTATTAACCCCTAATCCTCTAACCCCCACAGCACAAAGTATTAAACTAAAAACTAAGCCCCGTAACCTAACACCCCCTAACTTAACCCCAATTAAAATACACTGAAATAAAATTAAAAATATACTAACTACATAAAAAGCATTTAAAAATTACAACAAAAAAAACCTGCATTACAAAAGATCCAAACATTACATAAAATAAAAAACCCTAAAATTACTGAAAAAAACAAAAACAAATCTAAGATTACAGAATATATAAAAATACCCTTACAGAAAATAAAAAAAACTAAGATTACTGAAAATAAAAATCCTACCCTTACAAAATTAACAAACAAAATTATCCAATACAAGAAAAATTATTCCCATTCTAATACCCCCGTTTAAAAAAAAATCCCAGCCAAAAATAAAACCCCCTAAGCTATAAATAAACTACCAATAGCCTTTAAAAGGGCCTTTAATAGGGCATCGTCCTAAGTTAACAGCTCTTTTGCAAATAAAATAAACAAATTACCCCCTAACATTACAACCTCCCCAACCCCCCAAAATAAAAAAACCTAACAAAAATAAAAAAATGAATCTACCCATTGCCCTGAAAAGAGCATTTGTATGGGCATTGTCCTTAAAAGGGCATTCAGCTCTTTTCAGCCCAATTAAAATAAAAAAGCCCTAATCTAAAAAAAAAAAAAAACCTTACACTAACCCCAAAATACGTATTCACCATTAATGAAGTCTGGCGAAACATCTTCATCCCAGCGGCGAAAGATCTTCATCCAGACGGCTCCATTTTTATCCATCGTGGGTCCATCTTCTATCTTCATCCTGGAGGTGCGGAGGCGGAGCGGTCATCGGTGACGTCCAGGTGACACAGAGGTTATCTTCATGCGATCTCCTGCCGCACACTGAAGATTGAATGCAAGGTACCCCTTTGATATAGGGGTACCCTTGCATTCCTATTGGCTGACAAATTCAAATCAGCCAATAGGATGAAAGCTGCTTAAATGTTTGCCATCACTACATTTAAACAGAAATGGAGCCTATTTTTATTTTTAGTAGACAACCCATAGGGGTCCATTTATTAATGGGCGGACGGACATGATCCAATATAGCGGATCATGTTCGCCGCACATCAATAAATGCCGACAGCATACGCTGTCATCATTTATCATTGCACCAGCAGTTCTTGTGAACTGCTGGTGCAATACCGCCCCCTGCAGATTTGCAGCCAATCGGCCGCTAGCAGTGGGTGTCAATCAGCCCGATCGTATTCAGGATACGGCGCTGGTCGTTAAAGGGTTAAAAGGGACAATGTATTTATACCACACGTGCACAGATGCACAAACACCAGCAGAGTACACAGCCTTAAAGGGAAAGCACACTCAAATCACACAAACTGCCTTAAAGGGACTGGAACACTAATAAAAGAAAAACAGCATTAAAGTACAAAAAAAGTCTTAAAGGGACAGTTCCCAGTATGCACAAACATGTATAAAACAGTGTTAAACAAAAAGTCTTAAAGCGGTGAGCACACTATTACAATGAACAGAGCGTTAAAGTGATGGTAAATCCTATCGTTTTTTAAATGCTAAGATTTACCAGTGCTACAAATAAAGGGGACTTTCAGTCATGAGCTCAAAGATTATTACAGCACTCAGCACCCTGATATATAGATATATTAGTCATTCTTACCATAATCATTCTCACTACCTTTCTTCAGATGCAAGTAATTGTTATTTACACAATACATAGGTAGCTTCTTATTCATTAAGGTTTCTCATATGTTACATTGTTATTAATATTAACTTAGGACTTATCCCAGTTGTTCGGTATAAGTGAAGTCACAACACACCAGCCTCTGCTATATCACATACCCCCCAACTGTCCCGATATTCGCGGGACAGTCCTGATTTTAGGGGTGTGCCTGGTCATCACGTGACCACAATGGCATCCAATACAGAGTCAGTGCACGAGTGAGTCCAGCACAGTAGGGTTAATTAATAAAGAAACTCAGAATGTATGCCATAAAAGGGATAAAGAAGTAGCAGGCAAATAATGAAAAATTAATATTTATATCCCAGCATAGTGAATATAGTGATAAAATATCCAATACCATTAGAAAGCATTGGCACATTATTTAGAACTGCAATAAAGAAATAAAAATATTCCAGAATAAACCCATTATGGCTTATAGGCGAGTTAAGAACCTTAGTGATATCTTAGTTAAATAAGATCTAGGATCTAAACAGAGAAATAAAGAGAGATATATCACTGAGAAAAATGTTGGTTGCTATCCCTGTTTGGGTTGTGGTAATTGCCATTCTGTAATTAAGGGCAAAGAGTTTGTCCATCCTAGAAGTGGGCATAGATTTAAGTTAAAATCTTATTATACATGTGAATCCACGTTTGTGGTCTATATTATAAAGTGCCCGTGTGCCAGGATTTATATTGGAGAAACTACCCAAAGCATGAGATATAGACTGAATCAGCATAAACCCAACATCAGGAAAAAAGATGAAAAAGCGCCTGTAGCTTGCCATTTTGTGGAATATGGCCATCAAATTAGTCAGCTCCGATGGCAAATTATAGATCAGGTAGGTGTACCTAAAGGGGGCGGTAATAGAGAAATGCTTTTGAAACAAAGAGAAGCATTTTGGATCCATAAATTGGATACCATGCACCCCAAGGGGTTAAACAGAGAATGGGATCTGTCCGTCTTTCTCTAGTTACACATATTTTATTTCAGTAACTGGGTCTTATCCATTGGTAACATTTGTAATGCGTAGTTAAAATTTAAACTTAAAGGGAAAATTTAATGCAAATTAAATGTGAATGATATTTCATACAGTCAAAAATTAAAATTTAAGGTAAAATTTAAGGGAAAATTTAAGGTAACTAGATGTGAATAATATTTCATACATTTAAAATAATTTTTCTTTGGAAAAAAGTGAAAAAATGGAAACATTTTTTTCTGATATGTACATATGCTCTTTTTGTGTATTTTACCTGGTCTTTATGTATTTAAGTTGTTTTTATTTGTAAATAGTCACCTATAGATGGCAGTATACACCAACATGAAATGTTAAGCTATGAAAGGGTTACATACCTTGCAAGGTGCTTTGAACCCAATTGTGATTGGTTGGTGTTTCCTTTAAACAAGACACAGGTGTATTGCAATGTATGCATGATTAAGGGACTACGGTCCCGATACGTCGCATATCTGTTCTATGTATGCTTTTAATATCTAAATAAAGAAGATTTATATATTCATATGGTGCTGTGGAGTATTGGATTACAAGTTTGGGGGTTGGAGGTCGCCAGCTTGTCCACTGTGCATCATATCCCAGAAGGGTATAACCCATTGCCGGTCTCCATTTGTATTGCTGAGTCTGGCACACGTCACTGCATGTGCCGTGATGACCGTGACTCTCTGAGTGCGGACAGCGAGCATAGTGAACACTCAGCTCAAGGACTCACTGTCTAATGGATTGTGGCAGAGTGTCTGCCTGAGGATGCCGGTCAAGAGGTCTCCATTCGTCTGGGGTTATTATGAGATCTGACAGAGGTTTCCACTGGTCCGGGGTAATTATGAGATCTGACACAGGGAAGTTCAGACTGTGTGAGTCAGACAGAGACGTGGTCGGATCCAGCATCGGGGGGTGCTGCCACAGCCAGAGCAGTGTGAATTAAGTGCTGAGTTTTGTGCAAAGTGATCTGTAAGGGATATCTTAATTTGGCTCTATTGTTCCCTAAATGCATAAACCCCTACAAGGTATTCTGTGGCTAGTAAGGTGTTCTGTGGCTAGTAAGGTGTTCTGTGGCTAGTATGGTGTTCTGTGGCTAGTATGGTGTTCTGTGGCTAGTAAGGTGTTTGGTGGCTAGTATGGTGTTCTGTGGCTAGTAAGGTGTTCTGTGGCTAGTATGGTGTTCTGTGGCTAGTAAGGTGTTCTGTGGCTAGTATGGTGTTCTGTGGCTAGTAAGGTGTTCTGTGGCTAGTATTGGTTTCTGTGGCTAGTAAGGTGTTCTGTGTCTAGTATTGGTTTCTGTGGCTAGTAAGGTGTTTGGTGGCTAGTATGGTGTTCTGTGGCTAGTAAGGTGTTCTGTGGCTAGTATGGTGTTCTGTGGCTAGTAAGGTGTTCTGTGGCTAGTATGATGTTCTGTGGCTAGTAAGGTGTTCTGTGGCTAGTATTGGTTTCTGTGGCTAGTAAGGTGTTCTGTGTCTAGTATTGGTTTCTGTGGCTAGCAATGTGTTCTGTGTCTAGTATTGGTTTCTGTGGCTAGTAAGGTGTTCTGTGGCTAGTTTGGCTAGGTGTGCACTGCTGTAGGTAATAGATATTCTGAATAAAAGAATGCTGAATAATTAGCATGTTTAAAGGGATACTAAACCCAATGTTGTTCTTTCATGACGCAGATAGAGCAGCAATTTTAAGCAATTTTCTAATGTACTTCTATTGTCAAATTTTCTTTGTTCTCTTGCTATCTTTATTTGAAAGCAGAAATCTATGCTTAGGAGGCGGCACATTTTTGGTTCAGCACGTGGGTAGTGCTACATTTAGCCACCAATCAGCAAGCGCTACCCAGTTGCTGAACCAAATGTGGGTCAGCTCCTAAGATTACATTCCTGCATTTTCAAATAAAGATACAAAGAGAACAAAGAAAATTTGATAATAAGAGTAAATTAAAAAGTTGCTTAAAATTGCTGCTCTATCTGAATCATGAAAGAAAAAGAATTGGGTTTACTATCCCTTTAAGCCCACTTCCCAGACCCCATTCCTGCTCCTGCCCACAACGTATCACACTTTTGCTCAGTGTGTGTGTGGGGGGGGGGTTTGTCCCGCTTTTTGATTTTTAAATGTTGGGATGTATGCCTCAGTGAACTTCTGTGTGTCAGCTAAATGTACAAAAAAGAAAAAAAGGGTAACTCCTCTTGATAAGAATCCAAATTTATTGAACAGGATCAGACAACAGAAACACAACGTTTCGGGGTCAGTACCCCTTAGTCATGTGATAACAAACACACATCCCACACCTGTTTAAATAGGCTAGGTCCGGTAATTAACTCATTATGTTAACTCTTACAATTACTTATAGTGAAATTGGCCCACAAGTGTATTGCTGTACTGACCTCTATTGGTCAAGGGTGGAATGACGTGCAAATTAAAAACAAAATATATGAAAGCCTCAAAGAAGAATTTACAAAAATTTACAAATTCACCTCATCATCTTAGGGTGGTATTATATACAGACACTTAGCACAATGGATCATTTATTTAGTATATATTATAATATATTTCACTCTGCAACTGCTGGAAAACAGCAAATAAAATGATTCAAAATGAATACCAACCCTGTGTCATGATACTTTTTTAGCCAATTAATATGTGGCTATAAGAGCCCCTTAAACAGCCCCTCACTAAATTGAAAAAAATGTATATGCATGGGACAGAGAGTGATAACTCATTGACCCAAATCCAATTTATGGGTGAGTATAGATAAAGATCAAGCAGAGCATCAATAGAAGACAGACCAGTCAATTTCTCGGTTCATCCCCTTCGGTTCCAGGGTATCTAACTTGAAAATCCAATAGGATTCACGTTGTTTCAATAACAAAGTTCTGTTACCACCCCGTCTGGGGGTCTTGATATGATCGATAACCTGGAAGCGAAGTTGGCTCACATGATGCCCTGCTTGCAAAAAATGATAAGCTACTGGGGCAGTCATTACCTTACACCTAATGTTGCTCTTATGTTCCGTGATGCGGTCCCCTACTCGTCTAGTTGACTCGCCCACGTAGGCCCGCCCACAAGGGCACTTTATTAGGTAGATCACAAAGCAGGTATTACAGGTATAATAATCTCTAAATTTGAATTTATATCCAGTTTGAGGATGTACAAAATGCGGGCTTCTAATGATAGATCCACAGTTTACACAACCCAAACAGGGGAAACAACCCAAGTTCTTCTTGGTAATGTATCCCTGTTGGGGTAATCTGCCAGGGCCCACATCAGCCTTAATGAGTGAGTCTTTCAGACTCCTATTACGCTTATATGCTGGCATAGGGTACTGGCAGAATTCCTCAACATTGGGTATACAGTTCTGTAAAATAGCCCAGTGTTTACGAATAATTCGGGTAATTTGCTGACTTTGTCTACAATAGCTAGAGACAAAAACCAACCTCTTTTCCCTATCATGAGGGGGTTTGGCTTTAAACAATGTGTCCCTATCAATTGTAGCCACTGTCTGTATGGTGTCCTGTACCAATTTCACCGGATAGCCTCTTTGAATAAATTTCTCTCCCATCTCTGACAATCTAGTCATAGATCTATCAGGGTCATCAACAATCCTTTTAACCCATAGCATTTGGCTGCGTGGAAGGGATTTTACTAGGGGTAACGGATGTGCACTATCATAGTGAAGAAGTCTATTTCTATCAGTTGCCTTTCTGAACAGGTCAGCTTTGAAACCCATACCATGTTTAATCACAGTGACGTCAAGAAAATCGATACTAGACTCACTCCACACTAGCTTGAACTGTATATTGTTGGTAGAATGATTTAAGTCAGCTACAAAGGATTCCAGGGCCCCAACGTCACCCAGCCAAACCCCAAAGATATCATCGATGTAGCGCCACCAGGTGGCGCCACACCGACGATACTCTGGGTGTTCAAAAACAAATCTCTCTTCAAAAAGGTTCATAAAAATGTTGGCATAATTGGGGGCGATGTTGGAGCCCATGGCTGTACCCTGCATTTGCATGTAAAACTGATCCTCAAATAGGAAATAGTTATTGTACAAAATGATTTCCAACAGTTGCAGGATGAAAGAAATTTCAAGGGTAGAGTATAAACCACTAGAATGTAAAGCACTAATTACAGACCCGATGCCACCGGCATGTGAAATAGATGTGTAAAGACTGGTGACATCTAGGCTGAAAAGAATTAACTTATCAGTGGGCAATACCAAGTTATGAATTTTAACCAAAAAAATCGTTAGTGTCCTTAATGAACGTACATGACTACTCCACCATAGGTCTCAAAATTTTGTCCAAATAGATGGCTATATTGGAAAAGATTGAATTGGTGCCTGCCACAATAGGGCGACCTGGTGGAGCCACACCATACAGACAGTGGCTACAATTGATAGGGACACATTGTTTAAAGCCAAACCCCCTCATGATAGGGAAAAGAGGTTGGTTTTTGTCTCTAGCTATTGTAGACAAAGTCAGCAAATTACCCGAATTATTCATAAACACTGGGCCATTTTACAGAACTGTATACCCAATGTTGAGGAATTCTGCCAGTACCCTATGCCAGCATATAAGCGTAATAGGAGTCTGAAAGACTCACTCATTAAGGCTGATGTGGGCCCTGGCAGATTACCCCAACAGGGATACATTACCAAGAAGAACTTGGGTTGTTTCCCCTGTTTGGGTTGTGTAAACTGTGGATCTATCATTAGAAGCCCGCATTTTGTACATCCTCAAACTGGATATACATTCAAATTTAGAGATTATTATACCTGTAATACCTGCTTTGTGATCTACCTAATAAAGTGCCCTTGTGGGCGGGCCTACATGGGCGAGTCAACTAGACGAGTAGGGGACCGCATCACGGAACATAAGAGCAACATTAGGTGTAAGGTAATGACTGCCCCAGTAGCTTATCATTTTTTGCAAGCAGGGCATCATGTGAGCCAACTTCGCTTCCAGGTTATCGATCATATCAAGACCCCCAGACGGGGTGGTAACAGAACTTTGTTATTGAAACAACGTGAATCCTATTGGATTTTCAAGTTAGATACCCTGGAACCGTAGGGGATGATCCGAGAAATTGACTGGTCTGTCTTCTATTGATGCTCTGCTTGTTCTTTATCTAAACTCACCCATAAATTGGATTTGGGTCAATGAGTTATCAATCTCTGTCCCATGCATATACATTTTTTTCAATTTAATGAGGGGCTGTTTAAGGGGCTCTTATAGCCACATGTTAATTGGCTAAAAAAGTATCATGACACAGGGTTGGTATTCATTTTGAATCATTTTATTTGCTGTTTTCCAGCAGTTGCAGAGTGAAATATATTATAATATATACTAAATAAATGATCCATTGTGCTAAGTGTCTGTATATAATACCACCCTAAGATGATGAGGTGAATTTGTAAATTTTTGTAAATTCTTCTTTGAGGCTTTCATATATTTTGTTTTTAATTTGCACGTCATTCCACCCTTGACCAATAGAGGTCAGTACAGCAATACACTTGTGGGCCAAGTGGCCTAGCCTATTTAAACAGGTGTGGGATGTGTGTTTGTTATCACATGACTAAGGGGTACTGACCCCGAAACGTTGTGTTTCTGTCCGGGAGAGTGGGAACTCCATCCGGAGGTTTTTGCACAACTGATTCATCGTTGGGGCAAACCAGAACTGGATCTCATGGCGTCTCGCCAGAACACCAAGCTTCCGTGTTACGGATCCAGGTCCAGGGATCCCAAGGCGACACTGATAGATGCTCTAGCAGCGCCCTGGTCTTTCAACCTGGCTTATATGTTTCCACCGTTTCCTCTGCTCCCTCGACTGATTGCCAAGATCAAGCAGGAGAGAGCATCAGTGATTCTGATAGCACCTGCGTGGCCACGCAGGACCTGGTATGCAGATCTAGTGGACATGTCATCCTTTCCACCATGGTCTCTGCCTCTGAGACAGGACCTTCTACTTCAGGGTCCTTTCAACCATCCAAATCTAATTTCTCTGAGGCTGACTGCCTGGAGATTGAACGCTTGATTTTTTCAAAGCGTGGCTTCTCCGAGTCAGTTATTGATACCTTAATACAGGCACGAAAGCCTGTCACCAGGAAAATTTAACATAAGATATGGCGTAAATATCTTTATTGGTGTGAATCCAAGGGTTACTCATGGAGTAAGGTCAGGATTCCCAGGATATTATCTTTTCTCCAAGAAGGTTTGGAAAAAGGATTGCCGGCTAGTTCCTTAAAGGGACAGATTTCTGCTCTGTCTATTCTTTTGCACAAGCGTCTGGCAGATGTTCCAGACGTTCAGGCATTTTGTCAGGCTTTAGTTAGAATCAAGCCTGTGTTTGAACCTGTTGCTCCACCATGGAGCTTAAATTTGGTTCTTAAGGTTCTTCAAGGAGTTCCGTTTGAACCTCTTCATTCGATAGATATCAAACTTTTATCTTGGAAAGTTCTTTTTTTGGTAGCTGATTCCTCGGCTCGTAGAGTCTCTGAGCTATCTACCTTATAATGTGATTCTCCTTATCTGATTTTTCATACGGATAAGGTAGTCCTGCGTACCAAACCTGGGTTCTTACCTAAGGTGGTATCTAACCAGAATATCAATCAAGAGATTGTTGTTCCATCCTTGTGTCCTAATCCTTCTTCGAAGAAGGAACGTCTATTACACAATCTGGACGTGGTCGGTGCTTTAAAGTTTTACTTACAAGCTACTAAAGATTTTCGTCAAACATCTGCTTTGTTTGTTGTCTACTCTGGACAGAGGAGGGTTCAAAAGGCTTCGGCAACCTCTCTTTCTTTTTGGCTAAGAAGCATAATCCGCTTAGCCTATGAGACTGCTGGATAGCAGCCTCCTGAAAGGATTACAGCTCATTCCATTAGAGCTGTGGCTTCCACTTGGGCCTTTAAAAATGAGGCTTCTGTTGAACAGATTTGCAAGGCGGCGACTTGGTCTTCGCTTCATACTTTTTCAAAATTTTACAAATTTGATACTTTTGCTTCTTCGGAGGCTATATTTGGGAGAAAGGTTTTACAGGCAGTGGTTCCTTCCATTTAAGTACCTGCCTTGTCCCTCCCTTCATCCGTGTACTTTAGCTTTGGTATTGGTATCCCACAAGTAATGGATGATCCGTGGACTGGATACACCTTACAAGAGAAAACACAATTTATGCTTACCTGATACATTTATTTCTCTTGTGGTGTATCCAGTCCACGACCCGTCCTGTCATTTTAAGGCAGGTCATTTTTAAATTTAAACTACAGTAACCACTGCACCCTATAGTTCCTCCTTTCTCGGCTTGTTTTCGGTCGAATGACTGGCTATGACAGTTAGGGGAGGAGCTATATTACAGCTCTGCTGTGGGTGTCCTCTTGCAACTTCCTGTTGGGAATGAGAATATCCCACAAGTAATGGATGATCCGTGGACTGGATACACCACAAGAGAAATAAATTTATCAGGTAAGCATAAATTGTGTTTTTTAGTAGAAAACCCATAGGGGTCCATTTATTAATGGGCGGACGGACATGATCCGATATAGCGGATCATGTTCGCCGCACATCAATAAATGCTGACAGCATACGCTGTCATAATTTATCATTGCACCAGCAGTTCTTGTGAACTGCTGGTGCAATACCGCCCCCTGCAGATTTGCCGCCAATCGCTAGTACCCGCTAGTAGTGGGTGTCAATCAGCCCGATCGTATTCAGGATACGGCGCTGGTCGTTAAAGGGTTAAAAGGGACAATGTATTTATACCACACGTGCACAGATGCACAGATGCACAAACACCAGCAGAGTACACAGCCTTAAAGGGAAAGCACACTCAAATCACACAAACTGCCTTAAAGGGACTGGAACACTAATAAAAGAAAAACAGCATTAAAGTACAAAAAAAAGTCTTAAAGGGACAGTTCTCAGTATGCACAAACATGTATAAAACAGTGTTAAACAAAGAGTCTTAAAGCGGTGAGCACACTATTACAATGAACAGAGCGTTAATGTGATGGTAAATCCTATCGTTTTTTAAATGCTAAGATTTACCAGTGCTACAAATAAAGGGGACTTTCAGTCATGAGCTCAAAGATTATTACAGCACTCAGCACTCTGATATATAGATATATTAGTCATTCTTACCATAATCATTCTCACTACCTTTCTTCAGATGCAAGTAATTGTTATTTACACAATACAGAGGTAGCTGCTTATTCATTAAGGTTTCTCATATGTTACATTGTTATTAATATTAACTTAGGACTTATCCCAGTTGTTCGGTATAAGTGAAGTCACAACACACCAGCCTCTGCTATATCACATACCCCCCAACTGTCCCGATATTCACGGGACAGTCCTGATTTTAGGGGTGTGCCTGGTCATCACGTGACCACAATGGCACCCAATACAGAGTCAGTGCACGAGTGAGTCCAGCACAGTAGGGTTAATTAATAAAGAAATTCAGAATGTATGCCATAAAAGGGATAAAGAAGTAGCAGGCAAATAATGAAAAATTAATATTTATATCCCAGCATAGTGAATATAGTGATAAAATATCCAATATCATTAGAAAGCATTGGCACATTATTCAGAACTGCAATAAAGAAATAAAATTTTTCCAGAATAAACCCATTATGGCTTATAGGCGAGTTAAGAACCTTAGTGATATCTTAGTTAAATAAGATCTAGGATCTAAACAGAGAAATAAAGAGAGATATATCACTGAGAAAAATGTTGGTTGCTATCCCTGTTTGGGTTGTGGTAATTGCCATTCTGTAATTAAGGGCAACGAGTTTGTCCATCCTAGAAGTGGGCATAGATTTAAGTTAAAATCTTATTATACATGTGAATCCACGTTTGTGGTCTATATTATAAAGTGCCTGTGTGCCAGGATTTATATTGGAGAAACTACCCAAAGCATGAGAAATAGACTGAATCAGCATAAACCCAACATCAGGAAAAAAGATGAAAAAGCGCCTGTAGCTTGCCATTTTGTGGAATATGGCCATCAAATTAGTCAGCTCCGATGGCAAATTATAGATCAGGTAGGTGTACCTAGAGGGGGCGGTAATAGAGAAATGCTTTTGAAACAAAGAGAAGCATTTTGGATCCATAAATTGGATACCATGCACCCCAAGGGGTTAAACAGAGAATGGGATCTGTCCGTCTTTCTCTAGTTACACATATTTTATTTCAGTAACTGGGTCTTATCCAATGGTAACATTTGTAATGCGTAGTTAAAATTTAAACTTAAAGGGAAAATTTAATGCAAATTAAATGTGAATGATATTTCATTAATCAAAAATTAAAATTTAAGGTAAAATTTAAGGTAACTAGATGTGAATAATATTTCATACATTTAAAATAATTTTTCTTTGGAAAAAAGTGAAAACATGGAAACATTTTTTTCTGATATGTACATATGCTCTTTTTGTGTATTTTACCTGGTCTTTATGTATTTAAGTTGTTTTTATTTGTAAATATTCACCTATAGATGGCAGTATACACCAACATGAAATGTTAAGCTATGAAAGGGTTACATACCTTGCAAGGTGCTTTGAACCCAATTGTGATTGGTTGGTGTTTCCTTTAAACAAGACACAGGTGTATTGCAATGTATGCATGATTAAGGGACTACGGTCCCGATACGTCGCATATCTGTTCTATGTATGCTTTTAATATCTAAATAAAGAAGATTTATATATTCATATGGTGCTGTGGAGTATTGGATTACAAGTTTGGGGGTTGGAGGTCGCCAGCTTGTCCACTGTGCATCATATCCCAGAAGGGTATAACCCATTGCCGGTCTCCATTTGTATTGCTGAGTCTGGCACACGTCACTGCATGTGCCGTAATGACCGTGACTCTCTGAGTGCGGACAGCGAGCATAGTGAACACTCAGCTCAAGGACTCACTGTCTAATGGATTGTGGCAGAGTGTCTGCCTGAGGATGCCGGTCAAGAGGTCTCCATTCGTCTGGGGTTATTATGAGATCTGACAGAGGTTTCCACTGGTCCGGGGTAATTATGAGATCTGACACAGGGAAGTTCAGACTGTGTGAGTCAGACAGAGACATGGTCGGATCCAGCATCGAGGGGTGCTGCCACAGCCAGAGCAGTGTGAATTAAGAGTTGAGTTTTGTGCAAAGTGATCTGTAAGGGATATCTTAATTTTATTACAAGACCAGAGACTCCTATTTTTGCATTCTCTTTCTTTACTACTCAATGCAGCTTTTAAAAGTAACAGAATGACATAAACAAACATATTAAAACAGCATAGAAAACAGATAACCACAATAAGTAGCTAGAGATAGAGCTAACTTATAACTCCAAGAAAAAAGTGACCAATCAGAGAAGGAATAGTGACCATAAACTGTCCAATAAGCAGCCAGACTTCCTCTTTCTTTCGCTGCTCAGCCAAAGATAAGTACTCAAAATTTATTTGTCTCTAATAAAGATTTAATATTATCCTATTATATATATTTAATGTATAATATTTAGTTGTATTCTTTTATTTAATTACTATTGTTTCATTGAATTTTCTACTTTGTTTTTGTAGTTTGGTTTAATGCAAAAGTCTTGACTTTTTATTTTGCCTCCGTATTTTGGTTTATGTTGTTGCCGTTTTTTCATTATCATTTTCCCATACCATTCCGTTTTTATTTACTTATTAACCAACTTTCCCTTACCTCCGGTTTTTCTTTTCTGCCCTTTTGTGGTAGTTAACTTTATTCTGTCCTCTCCCCTCCATTTCATCGGCTCGAGTGTTCCGGTCGCCATTTTGTGGGCCGGACTTGCTATTCCCGCCTTCTCATTACTGACGCGGTTTTCTTCCTGTCAATCTGAGCCAGTTTCCTCACAGACCGGTAACATTTGTTACCATTCCTCTCTCCACAGGGACATTTTATGTTACATAACAAATTAATGGGCTTACATTGCCATCTTCTGGTTAAGGTTTTCTAAACAGTTTAGTTAAACGAAGTTATATACATTTAACTGTATTGAAATTTTTATAATTATATTAGCTAAGTTTTCATTACCTTTATATAATATATTGCAGAAATTGTTATTAGTCAGGTTTAAGGTAAATTTTGTTTAAGTTTTGTTTTTAAAATATATATAAAAAATTTATATTTTAAACAATGTCTGAAAACCCAGAATGCTCTCCTCCTTTAATGAATGATTCTTCAATGAACAATCTTTTCAATAAAATGTCTTCATTAATGGGCATTAAAGAAACTAAAAAATCTTTAAAGAGAAAAAATCCCTCAATTTCTGTAATTGCCAGCAAAAAGCTAATAACAAAATCTCGTCAGCTTTTGTCTGACACCGCAATTCCTCGCAGCACGGGAACAAAAACTGCTGTCAAAAGAACCCTGAATCCCAAGGGTGTCCAAATGGGAGATACTAATACAAGTACAATATTTAAAGAAAATGTAAATAATGTTGAAAAATCATCCTCTAATGATAACAACTCTGAGGATGGTAGTTATACAGATTTAAACTCAGATTCTATAGATGTGGAATCTGAAAACTCAGATTATACCCCTGCTACTAAAAGGCATAAGAAAATGCGTAAAAAATTAAAAGATTATATTGAGGAGGAGACAGAATTCACTGATTGTCTGGGTATACCAAGATTTAATCCTGATGAACTTCACCATCCCCGCTCTGCGGAATGGTGCCCCAATATAGAGGTGGCAAAATGTATCGATTTCCAGCTCAGGAAACCTTTAAAGAAGCAGACTCGCAATAAGATGAGGGCGGAATGCCCTCGCCCCTTACTCCCAAAAAATGCATCAATTACCCCTGAGGTTGACCCTAAAATCCTTAAGTTCATTGGTGCCCCAGGTTACAAGGTTAAAAAAGGAATTGATAGATCCTGGAGGATTTGTCAGGACAAATTGTTAGACTCCATAGGTCCCCTGACCAAGTTATTCGAATTATCAGAACAGGGTGTTGCAGAGGATGCCCCACTGGACCCATATGTTGTCAGAGAATGGGTCCAACGGCTCCTATGTTTTATAGGTAATACAAATGCTGCCATGACCCTAGAGAGACGACGAAATATATTGCGAAAAATCGATCCAAAAATATCAGATTTCGCTTCCAATGAAATATCCCCGGACGACAATGGGTTGTTATTTGGTGACTCTTATTTGAAAGAGCTCAATCAATATGTGAACACCTTTTCAAATCTCAATAAGGTTAAAACTTCTGTTAAAAAGATTTTTTACCCTAATCAGAGTTTCTCTGACAGGGCCGGGAGAGGCAGAGGCCGCTTTCCCGGCCGTCAACCATTCCTATCCAGGTCTCATTATAACCAGTCCCATCAACCCTATTATTCTACCCAACATCAGTATCAATTCAACAGAAGTTTCCAAGAGCCTTCAACCTCAACAACTTTCTTCCCAGCAAGGAGCCGCCCTTGGAACCAAAGAGGCTTCAGGGGTAGATCAAGATCAAGACAAGCTCCAGGTAAGATTATTGGTTCCCTCTCAGATTCCTTCTTCCCAAAACAGAATTGGTGGCAGAATTGCTTTGTTTGCCCAAAACTGGGCTTCAATCACTTCCGACCCTTGGGTCCTTCAAGCGGTGTCAGGAATTTTCATAGAATTTATTTCCCTTCCCATTCAAATAAAATTTCCACAACCAATTCATTTTTCCCAAAAAGACAAAATTCTGGTTCAAAAAGAAATTTTTTCCCTTTTTTCCAAAAAAGCTATTCTTCCGGTCCATCATCCTCAAAATTGTTATTTAAGCAATCTTTTTCTTGTCAAAAAGAAAAACAACCGATTCAGACATGTTATAAATCTAAAATCTTTAAATGCTTACGTCGTTTACCATCATTTCAAGATGGAAGGCATTCATTTATTAAGAGAATGTCTAAGGGAAAACGATTGGCTAGTTCGTTTAGATCTCACAGACGCCTATTTAACCGTACCAATCGCTCAAGAGCACTGGAAATTTTTAACCTTCCGTTGGGAAGATCAGTTTTGGAATTTCACCTGTCTTCCTTTCGGCCTATCCTCTGCTCCTTGGATTTTCACAAAATTACTCAAACCTGTAATAGCTTGGTTGAGACTTCGAGGTGTCCGTCTAATTATTTATTTGATCGACATTCTTATTATGGACCAGAATTTTCTCTCACTCCAAAATCATCTGTTTTCCACAATCTCCCTTTTGGAATCTCTAGGTTTCATAGTAAACAAACAGAAATCAGTTCTGGTTCCTACCAAATCTTTAATCTTTTTAGGTTTCAAGATAGATACAATCCTTTCCACTTTGAGTCTCCCATTAGACAAAGTGAAGAATATAAAGCAAGAGATTTCCAAAACTTTATCCAAAGACTCAGTTCCCATCAGAACTATAGCCAGGATAGTAGGGTTACTTTCATCCTCTATTCAGGCTATTTTTCCTGCCCCTCTTCATTATCGCGAACTTCAAAGATTGAAAATCCTTCATTTGAGAAAAGCTTTTTCCTACTCTCATTTGATTCCCATATCTCCAGAAGCGAAAGAAGAACTTTCTTGGTGGCTTTCTCATTTAGAGGCCTGGAACGGAAGAGCCATTTTTGGCAAAACGCCGGATTTCATCATCGAATCCGATGCCAGCCTTTCAGGCTGGGGAGCTCGTTGCGGTCCTTCCATCACAGGTGGCAAATGGACTCTGGAAGAAAAACGCTTTCACATAAATTGTTTAGAATTATTGGCTGGCTCGTTTGCAGTCAAGAGTTTTGCAAAGTTTTCTTCTCCAGTTTCTATTTTACTGCGCATGGACAATATATCTGCGGTGCAGTATCTCAATCGTTTGGGAGGCACCAAGTCCAGGGACCTGTCCAATATCACCAAAGATTTTATTCATCTTTGTTTGGACAGGAACATTTCAGTCAGAGCAGAATATATTCCAGGACAAGCGGATTTGATGGCGGACTGGGGATCTCGTCATTTGACGGATTTCAGCGACTGGAAATTGGACAGGAGTCTTTTTCTCTCTCTCCAATCTCTCAGGGGTCACTTTTGTTTGGATCTTTTTGCATCCAGGACCAATTTTCAGATTCTTCCTTATTTCAGCTGGCGCCCGGACCCGGAAGCAGCTGCCATAGATGCTTTTCTCCATTCATGGCCGCGTCAAGGGGTCTACGCGTTTCCTCCCTTCTCGATGATCCCGAGGACAATTTCAATTGTCCGCAGGGATCTCCTTCGTCTAATGATTGTGACCCCCCTTTGGCCGACACAGTCATGGTATCCATCCCTTCTGGAAATGTCCATCGATCTCCCGATTCTTCTTCCTTGTCTTCCCCATCTTCTCACAGATCCAGAGGGCAATTATCACGATCTAGTCCTTCAAGGTTCTCTTCTCCTGGTAGCATGGACGATCTCAGGGGACCCTGGGCTCTCCGAGGCCTTTCGGCTGGAGCAAGATCCCTCATTCAGGAATCTTGGGCCCCGGGCACTCGTAGATGCTACTTTGCCGCTTGGTCTAAATGGTCTAGCTGGTGCTTGCAAAGGAATCTGGATCCCATTTCTTCAGATTTAACTGACATTATTAATTATTTATCACACCTTTTTGATTTAGGTTTAGCATATAGAACTATCAATGTCCATCGCTCAGCTATTTCTGCTAGACATAATTTGATTAACAATGTTTCTGTAGGTAAACATCCTTTAGTTTGTAGGATCCTCAAAGCCATGAGACTAAAACAACCTCCAGTTCCTAAACATGAATTTTTCTGGGATGTGGATTTAATTTTTTCCCTTTTTAAGTCTTGGCCACATAATGCTTCATTATCTTTTAAACAATTTACAGCTAAACTCGCCACTCTTCTTTGCCTAATTTCTTTCAGAAGAGTTTCTGACGTTAAAGCCCTAGATTGGAATTCTAAACGCTTCTCTCCGGAGGGTGTTACCTTTTTCATTTCACGAAGAACTAAAACCCTTTCCACATCTATCTTCTACCCTTACCTTCCTTCTGAATCTACCCTTTGTGTGGTTGAATGTTTGAAATCTTATGAATCCAGAACTTTACCTTTTAGAAAACCTTCTAATAACCAACTCTTAATATCCTTTATTCCCCCTCATGCTGCCGTATCCTCTACTTCTATAGCGAGATGGGTTAAATGGGTCATGAAAGAAGCTGGGATCGATATTTCTTTCTCAGCCCATTCAGTTAGAGGTTCTGCTGCTACTAAAGCCTTTTTGAAGTCTGCTCCGCTTCAGCGGATTTTGGATGCGGCAGATTGGTCTTCAGACTCTACTTTTAAACAATTTTATTTCAGACCCATTCAACATGCCTCACTTAACTTATTTTCTTAAATGGTTTATGCTATGATTAATGTGCTTTAAACTTGCAAAAATAGGAGTCTCTGGTCTTGTAATAAAATTCCGATTATCCTAATATTTTGAAGGTATAATCTAGATTTTATTAAAGACACAGAGACGAGTATTTTCCCACCTCAATTATGTTTGATACCCTCCCTTTAAAAAAAATTTTATATTGTTATTATTACTTATTTTTTCTTATTTCGACAGTTTCCATCTGAAAGAAATCCTTTCCTTAAATCGGGATTTTTACCTTCTGTTCAAGAGGATTTTCACCTTGCAAGTACCCTTAGATCCAAGTCATCTTCTGCAATCAAGTTCTTATCTCACAAGTTTCTCTTCAATCAAACTTTCAACAGTTATGCATATGTTTTGTTCTGTTTGGGACTTTTTGGACTGTTGCTAGTTCTAAAAAATTTTCCATTGGTGAGCATCAGTCAAGAAAGAGGAAGTCTGGCTGCTTATTGGACAGTTTATGGTCACTATTCCTTCTCTGATTGGTCACTTTTTTCTTGGAGTTATAAGTTAGCTCTATCTCTAGCTACTTATTGTGGTTATCTGTTTTCTATGCTGTTTTAATATGTTTGTTTATGTCATTCTGTTACTTTTAAAAGCTGCATTGAGTAGTAAAGAAAGAGAATGCAAAAATACTCGTCTCTGTGTCTTTAATAAAATCTAGATTATACCTTCAAAATATTAGGATAATCGGAATTTGGCTCTACTGTTCCCTAAATGCATAAACCCCTACAAGGTATTCTGTGGCTAGTAAGGTGTTCTGTGGCTAGTATGGTGTTCTGTGGCTAGTAAGGTGTTCTGTGGCTAGTATGGTGTTCTGTGGCTAGTAAGGTGTTCTGTGGCTAGTATGGTGTTCTGTGGCTAGTATGGTGTTCTGTGGCTAGTAAGGTGTTTGGTGGCTAGTATGGTGTTCTGTGGCTAGTAAGGTGTTCTGTGGCTAGTATGGTGTTCTGTGACTAGTAAGGTGTTCTGTGGCTAGTATGGTGTTCTGTGGCTAGTAAGGTGTTCTGTGGCTAGTATTGGTTTCTGTGGCAAGTAAGGTGGTCTGTGGCTAGTAAGGTGTTCTGTGGCTAGTAAGGTGTTCTGTGGCTAGTTTGGCTAGGGGTGCACTGCTGTAAGTAATAGATATTCTGAATAAAAGAATGCTGAATAATTAGCATGTTTAAAGGGATACTAAACCCAATGTTGTTCTTTCATGACGCAGATAGAGCAGCAATTTTAAGCAATTTTCTAATGTACTTCTATTGTCAAATTTTCTTTGTTCTCTTGCTATCTTTATTTGAAAGCAGAAATCTATGCTTAGGAGCCGGCACATTTTTGGTTCAGCACCTGGGTAGTGCTACATTTAGCCATCAATCAGCAAGCCCTACCCAGTTGCTGAACCAAATGTGGGTCAGCTCCTAAAATTACATTCCTGCATTTTCAAATAAAGATACAAAGAGAACAAAGAAAATTTGATAATAAGAGTAAATTAAAAAGTTGCTTAAAATTGCTGCTCTATCTGAATCATGAAAGAAAAAAAATTGGGTTTACTATCCCTTTAAGCCCACTTCCCAGACCCCATTCCTGCTCCTGCCCACAACGTATCACACTTTTGCTCAGTGTGTGTGTCCCTCTTTTTGATTTTTAAATGTTGGGATGTATGCCTCAGTGAACTTCTGTGTGTCAGCTAAATATACAAAAAAGAAAAAAAGGGTAACTCCTCTTGATAAGAATCCACATTTATTGAACAGGATCAGACAACAGAAACACAACGTTTCGGGGTCAGTACCCCTTAGTCATGTGATAACAAACACACATCCCACACCTGTTTAAATAGGCTAGGCCAGGTAATTAACTCATTATGTTAACTCTTACAATTACTTATAGTGAAATTGGCCCACAAGTGTATTGCTGTACTGACCTCTATTGGTCAAGGGTGGAATGACGTGCAAATTAAAAACAAAATATATGAAAGCCTCCAAGAAGAATTTACAAAAATTTACAAATTCACCTCATCATCTTAGGGTGGTATTATATACAGACACTTAGCACAATGGATCATTTATTTAGTATATATTATAATATATTTCACTCTGCAACTGCTGGAAAACAGCAAATAAAATGATTCAAAATGAATACCAACCCTGTGTCATGATACTTTTTTAGCCAATTAACATGTGGCTATAAGAGCCCCTTAAACAGCCCCTCACTAAATTGAAAAAAATGTATATGCATGGGACAGAGAGTGATAACTCATTGACCCAAATCCAATTTATGGGTGAGTATAGATAAAGAGCAAGCAGAGCATCAATAGAAGACAGACCAGTCAATTTCTCGGTTCATCCCCTTCGGTTCCAGGGTATCTAACTTGAAAATCCAATAGGATTCACGTTGTTTCAATAACAAAGTTCTGTTACCACCCCGTCTGGGGGTCTTGATATGATCGATAACCTGGAAGCGAAGTTGGCTCACATGATGCCCTGCTTGCAAAAAATGATAAGCTACTGGGGCAGTCATTACCTTACACCTAATGTTGCTCTTATGTTCCGTGATGCGGTCCCCTACTCGTCTAGTTGACTCGCCCACGTAGGCCCGCCCACAAGAGCACTTTATTAGGTAGATCACAAAGCAGGTATTACAGGTATAATAATCTCTAAATTTGAATTTATATCCAGTTTGAGGATGTACAAAATGCAGGCTTCTAATGATAGATCCACAGTTTACACAACCCAAACAGGGGAAACAACCCAAGTTCTTCTTGGTAATGTATCCCTGTTGGGGTAATCTGCCAGGGCCCACATCAGCCTTAATGAGTGAGTCTTTCAGACTCCTATTACGCTTATATGCTGGCATAGGGTACTGGCAGAATTCCTCAACATTGGGTATACAGTTCTGTAAAATAGCCCAGTGTTTACGAATAATTCGGGTAATTTGCTGACTTTGTCTACAATAGCTAGAGACAAAAACCAACCTCTTTTCCCTATCATGAGGGGGTTTGGCTTTAAACAATGTGTCCCTATCAATTGTAGCCACTGTCTGTATGGTGTCCTGTACCAATTTCACCGGATAGCCTCTTTGAATAAATTTCTCTCCCATCTCTGACAATCTAGTCATAGATCTATCAGGGTCATCAACAATCCTTTTAACCCGTAGCATTTGGCTGCGTGGAAGGGATTTTACTAGGGGTAACGGATGTGCACTATCATAGTGAAGAAGTCTATTTCTATCAGTTGCCTTTCTGAACAGGTCAGCTTTGAAACCCATACCATGTTTAATCACAGTGACGTCAAGAAAATCGATACTAGACTCACTCCACACTAGCTTGAACTGTATATTGTTGGTAGAATGATTTAAGTCAGCTACAAAGGATACTCCGGGTGTTCAAAAACAAATCTCTCTTCAAAAAGGTTCATAAAAATGTTGGCATAATTGGGGGCGATGTTGGAGCCCATTGCTGTACCCTGCATTTGCATGTAAAACTGGTCCTCAAATAGGAAATAGTTATTGTACAAAATGATTTCCAACAGTTGCAGGATGAAAGAAATTTCAAGGGTAGAGTATAAACCACTAGAATGTAAAGCACTACTTACAGACCCGATGCCACCGGCATGTGAAATAGATGTGTAAATGAAGAGAAAAGTACTGGCACTAACAGCTAAGGTATGTGATCCCAAAATCAATGAGTAATTCTCAATACACAAGAGGGAGTCAATACACCCAGGTAGAGGATAAGAAATATAGGATGTTATTTACAGTGAAGAGGTAGAATTATAAGTGAATTGTGTCAGCAAGTGATCAATGTTAAAAAAAGGAAGACAGAAGTCAATGATTCTAAAAAGATAGAAGTTTATTTAATACAATAAAATAAGGGTCAGATAAGATAGCCAAACCCCCTCATGATAGGGAAAAGAGGTTGGTTTTTGTCTCTAGCTATTGTAGACAAAGTCAGCAAATTACCCGAATTATTCATAAACACTGGGCCATTTTACAGAACTGTATACCCAATGTTGAGGAATTCTGCCAGTACCCTATGCCAGCATATAAGCGTAATAGGAGTCTGAAAGACTCACTCATTAAGGCTGATGTGGGCCCTGGCAGATTACCCCAACAGGGATACATTACCAAGAAGAACTTGGGTTGTTTCCCCTGTTTGGGTTGTGTAAACTGTGGATCTATCATTAGAAGCCCGCATTTTGTACATCCTCAAACTGGATATAAATTCAAATGCAGAGATTATTATACCTGTAATACCTGCTTTGTGATCTACCTAATAAAGTGCCCTTGTGGGCGGGCCTACATGGGCGAGTCAACTAGACGAGTAGGGGACCGCATCACGGAACATAAGAGCAACATTAGGTGTAAGGTAATGACTGCCCCAGTAGCTTATCATTTTTTGCAAGCAGGGCATCATGTGAGCCAACTTCGCTTCCAGGTTATCGATCATATCAAGACCCCCAGACGGGGTGGTAACAAAACTTTGTTATTGAAACAACGTGAATCCTATTGGATTTTCAAGTTAGATACCCTGGAACCGAAGGGGATGATCCGAGAAATTGACTGGTCTGTCTTCTATTGATGCTCTGCTTGCTCTTTATCTAAACTCACCCATAAATTGGATTTGGGTCAATGAGTTATCACTCTCTGTCCCATGCATATACATTTTTTTCAATTTAGTGAGGGGCTGTTTAAGGGGCTCTTATAGCCACATGTTAATTGGCTAAAAAAGTATCATGACACAGGGTTGGTATTCATTTTGAATCATTTTATTTGCTGTTTTCCAGCAGTTGCAGAGTGAAATATATTATAATATATACTAAATAAATTATCCATTGTGCTAAGTGTCTGTATATAATACCACCCTAAGATGATGAGGTGAATTTGTAAATTTTTGTAAATTCTTCTTTGAGGCTTTCATATATTTTGTTTTTAATTTGCACGTCATTCCACCCTTGACCAATAGAGGTCAGTACAGCAATACACTTGTGGGCCAATTTCACTATAAGTAATTGTAAGAGTTAACATAATGAGTTAATTACCTGGCCTAGCCTATTTAAACAGGTGTGGGATGTGTGTTTGTTATCACATGACTAAGGGGTACTGACCCCGAAACGTTGTGTTTCTGTTGTCTGATCCTGTTCAATAAATGTGGATTCTTATCAAGAGGAGTTACCCTTTTTTTCTTTTTTGTATATTTAACTGACACACAGAAGTTCACTGAGGCATACATCCCAACATTTAAAAATAAAAAAGAGGGACAACCAACCCCCCCCCACACACACACACACACACACACATACACGCACTGAGCAAAAGTGTGATACGTTGTGGGCAGGAGCAGGAATGGGGTCTGGGAAGTGGGCTTAAAGGGATAGTAAACCCAATTTTTTTTCTTTCATGAATCAGATAGAGCAGCAATTTTAAGCAACTTTTTAATTTACTCTTATTATCAAATTTTCTTTGTATCTTTATTTGAAAATAAATAATACATTTGGATTCTTATCAAGAGGAGTTACCCTTTTTTTCTTTTTTGTACATTACTTTTGGGGAGTGTGGCAGTCACTCTAAAGGAGTACCCTCTATCTTGGGGTTACAGCCGGTGCTGGACTATATTAATTTTACATTGTCAGCTAAATGTAGGCAGCTAAATATAGTACTAATCTATGTGATACTGGCAGCCAAGCACAATAAAAAAGTGCTACTGCCATGTGTGTGTTACATTTGTGCTGTGTCTGTGCTCCTTGCAATCAATAGGGTCAAATCATTATTGTGAACTTGTGTTACTTGCAGCCAAAGAGGTAAAATTATTAATGGTAAAGTTACTAGCAGCTAAGTAGATAAAATGACTGTTCAGTTGTAGAAAATATACATGGAAGGTTCTAAGTTGAAGCCTAAGGTAGAGCTGTTGGGGGGAGCCATCGCACCTACCACACGTGCCTAGTCACCTGCATGTTGTCCATTATTTATTTCATACATGGTGAGAGTCCATGATCCATTATTCCTGGAAATTATTCTTCATTACCACTAGGAGGAGGCAAAGATTCAAAACCCCAAGAGCTCTATAAAAACCCTCCCACCTCACAGATACCTCAGTCTTGTCTTTGCCTCCAGTGGAGGTGGTCGAAGAATGAAGATGTGCATTTGATTCTTCAGAGAGAGAGGGGCTTTCAGTCTATGTTGAGGTATGTATATGGGTTATGAACGAACACAGAAGAAATCGGTTTGCTCAGTCTTACCCTCTGTGTGTAGACACGGCACATTGGAGAGTGGGGATGACGTCACACATCACACGTCACATGGTCAAGTGCAGGCAACAGCGTTTTTGTCCTATACGCCACACGGATATGCAATATAACAAAAGAAAGTCCCAAGTACAAGCCACTTGTAAAACAAAAATCCAGGCTTTAATTCATATATTAAAAACATTTATAAGAGTACAGCCATAGACCACAAAGCAAAGCAATGACTGACAGTTTAAAATCAAGAAGGAAAAGCTGAGCTCCTCATACAGCAGAAATGTTTTGTGCTTCCCAAGCACTTGTTCACTGCCTGTAAAGATACATAGTCACATGAATTAGTTCCCTTCTTAGTTGCTGCAAATTATGCTGAATTGAACATGGATTTTAAACTGTCAGTCATTGCTTTGCTTTGTGGTCTATGGCTGTACTCTTATATATGTTTTTAATATATGAATTAAAGTCTGGATTTTTTTATTACAAGTGGCTTGTGCTTGGGACTTTCTTTTGTTATATTGCGTATCCGTTGGGCATAGAGGACAAAAACACTGTTGCCTGCACTTGTTATATTATATGGGTTATGGTTTGTGACTCACTTTTTCACCTCATGGGAAATTTTGGCACAAACCTTCCATAGTGGTCGCAGGGACTTTTCTTTTGGCTCCTCTCATGGATTTACAATATACTGCTATTCCATAACTTCTGCTGATATGTTTCAGCAGTGGTTTGGCTACCTACTTTACTAGTACATGAGTGTCTGTTGGTAAGTATCACATGTTTTGTTATATGACACTCTGTAGCCTAGTTGGGCATTTATTGTTATATATCTATTTAATATATAAATAGCCTTGAGCCTTTATTTTTTTGTATTCTCCTTTAGATTTTTAGCTTGCAGAGTTTAGTTTGTATTTTTTACCGCACATTAGTCTTCGGGTCTGCGCACATCGGGATCGTGTACTTAAGCCCTCAGGATTGTGCACCTCAGGGTTTTCATGCACTCAAGAGGAGTTCATTTTTCACATGATTCGGCTTTCGGGTCTAGTACGCACACGTTGGAATTTTGGCCTGCTAATCATATGTGGGGGCCTATTTATCAAAGCATCAACTGAATATATGCTGGAATTCCACGTCGTAATTGTCGGGAGATTGATCCACCGTAGTTATCAAAGCGTCAAGATCAACAAATGTTGAAATTTGTGATGTAAAATAAGATCCCGCGATCTCAATCTGACACAGATCGAAGCGAGTTGAAAACAGTGGAATTCGAGCAGAATCGTATTCATTCTCCCTCCTAATCGACACTATTTGAAGCTCTCACAAAGTTATCAAAAATTCTACAGTTACGCTCGCGTCTTTTCTGACTCAGCGTACCTAGTTTTCAGTCCGCCACCCATGAGGTCATGGATGCCATAGAAGTCAATGGGAGTCTGAAAATACAGATTATGTTCGATGCTGCAAGAGAATGAAGTATATTACATAATAAAAGTAAATTAGAAACTTTATTAAATTTGTATACACTTTCTAAATCAAACAAAAGTATTGCTCCACATTTCGTGTACTAGTAGATATAGGGATAAAAATTAAAAATACATTACTACTTATGGATTATGCTACAACTTTGTCTCTCATTACAAAGCAAGGGGACAATATTATTTCTACATATTTGGAGCAAAGTTTTTGGTGATAACAATGAAATTAATACACAACATAATATAGCTAACTTCCTTTTTATTTTTTGGAAAAATCTATGTGCACCATGTTTAAGCCATGTAATACAGGTCCCACTCTCCACTTCGAGCCATATTTGACTCAACACGTTTTGCACCAATTATGACGCAAACTCCTAAATAACCCACACACTAGTGAATTTTTCTACCACTTTTGATTGGAATATGCATAATCACATGATTTATGATGTCAGCCAATCTGATTCAAATACACATTATAAACTATCACTAATGAATCAAATTGCTCGATACTTGTGTCATTGATCACTCATCAGAACTTGTAAGTGCCATTTGTTACATTGTGCATTATACTTTGAAAGTATGTATATGTGAAATTAGTATTAAAGATAAACATGGATGCTGACATTAGGACACACAGTGTAATATTTTAGACAAGGTTTTTAAAATTTGAATGTTTGATTTAATAGAATCTTAAGCTGATAGCTCAAAGGGATTGCCCACCTAACTTTAAACTGTCATGATTCAGATACAGCAGAAATTAAAATCACCTCTTTACTGACATGCTATTTTCAGTGTATTTCTTCCTTCTCTTGAATTTCTTTTTCAGTAAGAAATGTCATCTTATATGCCAGCCCATTTTATAACACCTGTGAACTGTAAAAATGTTGCCGTCTTTCCAATGTTACACCTTACATCCTTGTTTGAATCAAAATGCATTAACTCTGCTTGCATCTCTGTATTAACATTTGCATCCGCATTTGCCACTACACTATTTGTATTATAAGGCCTTAATCCCCTCTGTATGCCCCTGTAAGAACTCGCTCTTCTAATGTGCTGCGTATAGCCTGATCTTCTAGGCTGCCTAAATGTTTGGCGTCTGCACGTCGTTCTCTCTATTCCTACACCTCCCGGATACTCACTACTTGAATCCGCAAAGCTGACTGAAGCTGATCCTCCAGTCACGAATGCGGAAGCACTCGCGCGTGTGACAGGAAAAGGCGTGGCTAACGCCAGATCTACTACCGGAGGAGGATTCGTTTGGGGCCTAGCTCCAGAATAAACTAACACCTTAGGAGAAGCATGAGGCCTAACATTGTGGTCATGCAGTAAGGATACACCACTAGTCTGAAGAGACAGACTCAGCGGTTGCAGATAATTTAAGTTAGCAGGCCCTGGGGTGGCCGGGTTCGAGGAAATAACGGCCTCTGCCTGAGGCCGAACCGCACACGCCGCTACCTGATTGGGAGTGCTTGTCCCACATGATGCGATCTGTGAGAAGAGCGCACCCATCGCTTGGATAGTGCTCTGTGGGAATTGGCCGATCACTGTAGCTAATTGTAATGAATCCATGGGGGGATTACCAGTGGATTAGGTTCCAAATGCTCTTTGGCCAGCTCTGGAGTGGAAAGATTCTGTGCCTATGTTGATTTTCTATATTTGTATTTAGCTGCACTTTAGGTGACTGATGTGTGTCTGCAATAACTACGTAAATGTGAGAATGTGCTTTAGTTGCCGAATCGTCGATACTCATCTGAGTTGGAGGTATATCCTCCTCATCCATTATACTTATCAGGTCTTCTTCCTTTCTAGTAGGTAGGAACTTCAATGACTCATTGAACCTCTTTGGAGGTGCAACCTTTCTTTTTGTTCTCTGCATGGTGAAGCTAATAACCAGGAAAGGCAAAAACCGTCCACTTCAGGATCACAGGGAGAAGAGGATGTCAGCTTCTGGAGCATAAGCTTATAAAGGTAGGAAGCCTCCCTCATAATCTGCAACAATGTTGCTACTTATGCACCTCCTCTTCTCCTGTCCCTTTCCCTTCCTGCGTAAACCCTTAAAATGTTACAGGCCCATTATAGGTCCCTACACTAACTAAATGTGATACAAAACACACTACGAATACACAGTGTCATTTTGCCAGAGTGTGCAGAAACAACACTATAAAGTATAGGAAGTCAGTGAATCAAGTGGATGGAAAAAAAAAGAGATTGAAAGGAACAAGGTTTGGAAAAATGACATTGATCAATTACATTATTTCTAGCTATGGTGGATAAAACAAATGTAGAACAAGATGTTGGTATGTGTTTTATGCTCACAAGAATCTCAATTCAATTCAAGATTGATACAGGTGCTAGCATATATTATGACAAGCCGGCAAACATATGTGAGCGTTAAAAGTCTGGTCTGTCAAAACTTGTTGGTTATGGAGGACACTGGCTACATGTACTAGGAAAGTGCTCATATCAATGCATTTTAGAAAGCAAAAAACTTAATTTTGAATTTTATGTTCTAGACACCCCAGCAAAGCCTGTTCTAGGGTTAAAGGGACAGTCAAGTCCAAAAAAAACTTTTATGATTCAGATAGAGAATGTAATTTCAAACAACTTTCCAATTTACTTTTATCACCAATTTTGCTTTGTTCTCTTGCTATTTTTAGTTGAAAGCTAACCCTAGGAGGTTTGTATGCTAATTTCTTAGACCTTGAAGACCGCCTCTGCATTTGACAGTTTTTCACCACTAGAGGGCATTAGTTCATGTGTTTCATATATATAACATTGAGCTCATGCACGTGAATTTACCGAGAAGTGAACACTGATTGGCTAAAATACAAGTCTGTCAAAAGAACTGAAATAAGGGGACAGTCTGAGAGGCTTAGATACAAGGTAATCACAGGGGTAAAACGTGTAATATTATAACTGTGTTGGTTATGCAAAACTGGGGAATGGGTAATTAAGGGATTTTCTATCTTTAAAAGAAACAACAATTCTGGTTGACTGTCCCTTTAAGTGCCTGTAAACAGCTAAATCTTATAAAAATAGCCATGACTGTTGATCAGTATAACAAAGGTTTTACTAAGCAACAAGTTGATGATCTATTTTTAGATGTGTTTCAAGGGCTAGGTTGTTTGCCTGGCGAATGCAGCATTAAACTAACATCAGATGCACATCCAGTAATTCATTCACCAAGGATTCCAATTGCCATAAAAGACAAACTCAAAGAGGAACTGGACTGCATGGTGAATTTAGGAGTGCTGGAAAAAGTAGATGAGCTCACTGAGTGGGTGAGTTCATTGGTTAAAGAAAAGAAAAACTGAGGTGCTTTAAGAATATGCATTGATCCAAGGGATTTAAACAGAGAAATCATGCAAGAGCATTACAGTTTACCAACTCTAGATGACATCACACACAAGTTAGCACATGCAAAATTCTTCAGCATATTAGATGCTCAGTCAGGATATTGGCAGCTCAAATTAGATGAACAGAGCAGCAGGCTTACCACTTTTAAACCACCATTTGGAAGATGGCACTTTACTAGAGTTCCCTTTGGTATTGCCTCAGCACAAGAAATATTTCAGAAAAAAAGCACATGAAACCATTGAAGGCCTTCAGGGTGTAGATAGATGATCTTCTGGTATATGAATCTACATGGGAAGAACATGATCAAAATCTGTGTGCACTATTGGAACAGTGTCGAGAGAGAAACATGAAGTTAAACCCAGGTAAAATGCAAACCTGCCTTACCCAAGTTAAATATTTTGGTCATATTCTGTCACAAGATGGGCTAAAAGCAGACCCAGAAGCTACAGCTCCACTAAGAGAACTGCTCCAAAAGGATGCACTATGGAGCTGGAATAACTCAATAAATAATGTTTTTGAAGATGTCAAAGTTCTTATTGTGGGTTCATCGGAAACTGGATTACAATTTTTTGACCCCAAGAAAGAGGTAACACTACAGGTTGATGCCTCTCAGTTGGGTTTAGGAGCATTAATAATGCAGGTCTTTTGCATATGCTTCAAGATCAATGTCTCATACGCAACACAACTATGCCCAAATAGAAAAAGAAATGTTGGCCATTGTAATTGGTGGTGAAAAGTTTCAATAATACATCTATGGGCAGAAAATCACAGTTGAGACTGATCATAAACCACTTATGTCTGCTCCATCAAGGCTGCAAAGAAAGATCTTAAGAATACAAAAATATGATATGCATGAAGTATATGTACCTGGCAAAAGAATTCCAGTAACTGATATGCTTTCATGGACATTTAAGCCTGGACAAGACGAAAGAGACTTGGAAGTGCACGCTGTAATTTTACAATTACCTGCTACTGATGATAAACTTAAAGAAATACAGCTAGAAACAGAAAGGGATGCAACTATGGTCAACTTGGTCACAATAATAAGGCAAGGATGGCCAAACTCAAAAGCCAAAGTGAATATGACCTAAAACCTTACTGGAATGTAAGAAAAGAACTGTCATTAATTGGGAGCTCAGTAAAGAAATAAGAGAACTGCATATAGGGCACTTTAGAATAGCCTTGTGTAAAAGACGTGCTAGGGATCTCTTATATTGGCCTGGAATTAATTCACAGATTGGAGACATGGTCAATAACTGTGCAACATGTCAAGAAAATCAAAGAGCAAACCAAAATGAGCCAATAGTAACAAGAGTACAGCCAGAGAGAGCTTGGCAAATAATTGCATCAGACCTATTTACATGGAACCATAACAACTATCTTATAATGGTAGACTACTACAGGCATTACTTTGAAATAGTTAAACTAAGAGACACTAAGGGGCCTATTTATGATGGTGCGAGCGGACATGATCCGATATTGCACATCGATAAATGCAGACAGCAAACGCTCTTGGAATTTATCATTGCACCAGCATTTCTGGTGAACTTCTGGTGCAATGCTGCCCCTGCAGATTCGCGGCCAATCAGCTGCTAGCTGGGGGTGTCAATCAACCCGATCAGGTTGATTTCTGTCCGCCGCCTCAGAGCAGGCGGACAGGTTATGGAGCAGCAGTCTTTAGACCGCTGCTTCTGTTTCCGGTGTGCCTGAAGGCTCGCCGGGAAACACAGGCCATCAAGCTCCATATGGAGCTTGATAAATATGCCCCCTAGTCTAGTATTACATTCATAAATCTCATTAAATCTATCTTGGCAAGACATGGCATATGCAATTTAAGTTGCATATCAGAGTTAATATCAGATAATGGTCCTCAGTACTCTTCAATGGAATTAGCAAACTTTGCAAAAGAATGGGGTTTCAAACACAAATTGTCCAGCCCACATTACCCAGAGTCAAATGGCTTAGCTTTAAAATTATGTACAAATTGCACAGAACATTTTGTAAAAAGCAACCCAAACTAAACAAGATCCATACCTGTGTATTCTAAACTACCATAACACCCCAAAAGATGGAATTGCATCACCTTCACAATTACTAATGAGCAGACGTTTGAAATCAGTTTTGCCTTCAACACCTACACAACTTGCCTCCAAAGTACAGAATCCTGCAATGGTTAAACAGCGAGTGGAATCATTAAAAAAACAGGCAGAAACAGTACTATGATCTTGGATCAAAATTTCTAAAACCTTGTGAGCTTGGCGATAGGGTAAGGGTGCAAAATTTAGAAGGAAGGTGGAAACCTGCAGTGGTAACCAAAGTAACAAATGCACCACGCTTACATTATCCGCACCGAGAATGGCAAAGAATACATCTGCATTATAACAGAAGTACAAATACGGGAGTTAAATATTCCAGATACAGAACTTTATGTACCACCAAGGATGGATGTCACATAGTGATATACATGAGACTAAGCTCAACTGATGCTACACATGTGGACATAGAGGAGGGACAATTGCTGAGTACACCACCAATGTGATTCTTCCTTAATAAAATGTTCTTGAAGTTGAACAATGGTGCATTTTTGAGTTCTGTGCATTCTATAATCGGAGATCTTTACAGGGGTAGCAGCCGTTCACTTTGCTGGGCTTCACTGGTGCAAATATCCTATGCCCCACATACTCCAAACTCTTCCAGTCACTACTGGGAGTCCCTCCAGACAAAACACTTGTGCTAAGGAGGCAAAGCGCAAGGCAGCAGCTGCAAGCTATTAAAAGGTACTACGGAGCTCCTTCTCAGATTTGCTGCCATTGAGCATGCCTACTAGAAGTCCGACCGGCAGCTTTTTATTGCTTGTATGATGTCCTTCATTCAGAGTTAGAATTCTGAACGAAAGACACCATACAAATAAAAAGCTGCAGGTCGGACTTCTGGTAGGCAGGCTCAATGGCAGCAGCTCAGAAGGAGCTTTGTGCTCTGTAGTGCCTTTAATAGCTTCCCCCTGCTGCTTTGCCTCCTTGGCACAAGTATTTTGTCTGGAGGGACTCCCGGTAGTGACTGAAAGTGTTTGGAGCATGTGGGGCATAGGATATCAGCACCAGTGAAGCCCAGCAAAATGAACAGCTGCAACCCCCACCATCTTACAGTTCCTTGTGGCATGCAGCAAGACATCACAGCAAAACTGCTTCTGTGAGCAGTCTGCTGCAGTTCAGCATGGTGAGCTGTATTGGGGGTCTGCGAAGTGAATTACTTAGAAGAAGCATTATTTGGACAGAGCCTATGATGACTTTCCATGCACAGCTTGCTCCAGCAGGTGGGCTGTCTGTAAACACACTAGTTAGGGAGCTAAAGTTTTTCTTCACTCCCTAACTAGTGTGTATGACATTTGTCACGGATGCTGGGCTGCAGGGATTGATCCCTTACCCCCTATGACCTCACCACTGCTATATCTCTGTGGTTTTGGGCTCCTCAGAGCAACCGCGATTCCTCAGCCCTTCTGTTCCCGTTGCTGTGTGTATTACATGTCATCGTGGAAGAACTGGCCACTGACCGACACTTGCCCCTGGAACTACCGGTCGGCCGCATCATCCAGGATTACCGGTACCCTTTGACCCAGGTCGCTCCAGTGGCCCTATGTCCCAGAGCTCCGCTCTTCTGGGGTTTGCTGCCTCTCAGGGTGGGGTGATTGCCTGAAGGGAGCTCCCTTGGGAACCGGGAGTTCTGGTTCCCCCTACAACCCCTATTCTCCCTGGACTTCCAGGTGGACGTTTAAACCAGCATAACTCTAGTCCCCAGCCATGGATCACGTCGCTTTTTGGACTATAGATTCTAGGGACCAAGAACTTTAAAATGACACCCTGGAAGTGCCACCGCTCCCCCGGTATCACCCCAAAAACAGCCACCCCTGGGTACTGGGAATCTGTAGGTTCATGGCTGCTATGGCCGGTGCCAGCTGTCTAGGGGGGCGGAAATGGTGGGAAACCTGTGGCATTGTCTCATGTCTTATCAAGAAGATGAGTTGTATATATAAAAGATGTGTGTTTGTCCCAATAAAATCAATCTTATTTCACCTGAATGCTAGTCTGTCTTGTCATTTAGGTGGGCTCCTGCTAGAATCACTTTCCTGGGCATAGCAGCTTGTTCCAGACAGCGGAAGGACCCGTTTAGCGGAGCTACCCAATGAGCGTAGCCGGGAATCCGTCACATTGGTTGGCAGCAGTGGGATGCTTCCGTTTACCTGGAACATCCAAACCACCAACTGAAGATCTTGCCGGATGGAGCAGTACCATGGGCTCCGGAAGGAAGAATTGAGAACGTTGCTGCAGGCTAGAGGGAAAGTTGCTGGCAACAAGACAAAGGCAGTGCTCCTAGCCAAACTGATGGAGGACGATCGGGCTAGCGAACAGACAGCGACCAAAGCGGAGGACAGGCCAGTACAGCGTCCACTCAGGGGACTACAATGTCCGACTTTCAGTGGCAGATACAGTGGCAACTGGCTCTCTATGGACCTAACCCCCCCCCCCCCCCCGAGGAGATCATTACTCGGATAGTGACTGACGCCAACAAGGTACATATGTTGGAACTTCAGAAGTCGATGGGGGGGGGGGGGCCAGGATGGATCCTCTGGACTCCCTTTCCTGGCCCAAGAAACTACCTCACAGGGCTTTCCGAACATTCCAGGATGATGAGAGCGAGGATATCGACCGCTACCTACAGCTGTTTGAGACCCAGTGCCGGATGTTACTATCCTATTTGGGAAACTGTCCGGTAGGGCCCTGGAGGCTTTCCACACTGTCCCCTCCGGGGATCAAGACAACTATGACCAGGTGAAGGAGCGTATCCTTGCCCGGTATGGACTCACACCGGAGGCTTAGCGGCTAAGATTCTGGGGGCTACAAAGACAAGAGGAGCAGCCTTATACCGAGTTCGCCCACCGCTTAGCTTGATCCTTGAACTCCTGGGTGTCACATCACCACCCTAGAAGGAGCTGTTCAACTCATCGTTCTACAACCGCACTCCAGCAGAGATAAGGGACTGGGTAAAGGACAAGGGACCCAGAACAGCTGATCAAGCTGCCGCCCTGGCCGATCAGTATGTGGATTCCCGGCGCCAGGCGGCCACCGACCTCCGGCCAGCAACCCATTCTGCTCCAGCCCCAGCTCGACCCCCAACAGCTTTTCGGCAGCCCCCGACCTGGTTGCCCCCTGTCAACCCGTCTGGAGGCAGCAATTCCCGGGGGTGTTATGGTTGTGGACACCCTGGCCATGTTATACGGAACTGCCCAACCAGACAAAGAAACCCCCCAGCCCAGCCGCCAAGGAACCCTGCACCAACTTCGTGGGGGTCTCCTCAAGCCCGATACAGCAAGCTCTGACCCCTATGCCGAGTGGACCAAAGAAGAAGTGGGTGTCTTGCACCATATCAGCTCAATGGGCCAAGACAATCGACAACAACACCGGCAAGAGGTCTGGGTCAACGGGTAGGTGGCTCAAGGAATGAGAGATACTGGGGCCACCGTTTATTTGATTCAGCCTCACCTCGTTCCCCCCTCTGTTTGCACTGGGCGAACCCTTGCTGTAGGGGTAGCGGGAGGTGATGTACTCAAGATCCCTACAGCCTGGGTCCATTTGGACTGGAAAACCGACTCCTGTAATGTAGAAGTGGGGGTTATGCACCACATCCCTGCCAAGGTCCTGTTGGGAAATGACCTCGGCCACCTTGTCTCCGCCTTTGTGGGGAATACATCTCTGGACACCTGCCCAGTGACTACCCACCAGCAGGCCAGATGCTAAGCCACCTCACCAACTCTGGGGACCCAGGTAAGACTTACTACCCCGACTCCTACCTTTCCCTGACGGTCCGTTCCCACTAACCCCGTACTTGCTGACACCCCCTCCGACTTCGCCAAAGAGACCTTGAGCGACCCGACTCTAGCCCCTTACCGAGACCAAGTAGGTGCTGACGCCCAGGGCCTCGGAGACGAATGGTTCCAGTTGGAGGGTGAGCTCCTGTACTGGATCTTCAAGAGGAGAAAAGGACCGGTGCCCAAATGCCAGCTGGTCGTACCGAAGAAGATTCGGTCCAACCTGCTGAAAATAGGGCATAACATTCCCTTAGCCGGCCACTTAGGAAAGAAACGGACCCACCACCGCTTGACTCAAACCTTCTTCTGGCCAGGCATTACAGCCGATATTAAGGAATACTGTAAATCCTGTGAGGTTTGCCAGAAGGCAGGAAAGACAGGAGACCATACGAAACCCCCCCTCATCCCCTGCCCATTGTTAATGAACCATTTAGCCGAGTAGCAGTAGACATTGTGGGGCCATTAGCTCGGCCCAGCCCCTCAGGAAAGAAATACATCCTTACAGTGGTAGACTATGCTACCCGATACCCAGAAGCAATCCCCCTGGCCAATATCCAGGCGGAGACCATAGCAGATGCGATGCTCTGGATATTCACCAGGGTAGGCTTCCCTCGGGAAGTGATTTCCGATCAGGGAACACAGTTCACTGCGGAAATCACTCAACAACTCTGGAAGTTGTGCGGGATTAAACAGAAAATTCCTGCCGCACCTCATCTTTGCATATCGAGAGGTGCCTCAGGAATCCACCGGCTTTTCCCCCTTTGAACTACTGTATGGTCGAAAGGTTAGGGGCCCACTAGATTTGGTACAAGCCCACTGGGAGAGAACCACAGGGGGTACGTACTCCAGCTCAGGGACCAGCTGCAGGACCTGGTCTGCGAGAACCTTCAGGCCTCTCAACACAGACAGAAGCGATGGTATGATTGCAATGCCTGAACCCTGATAGTGGGACAGAAGGTCCTCACCCTGAAACCTGTCAAAACAGACAAGCTACAGGTTTCTTGGCAAGGACCCTACTGGGTTGTGGAACAACTGAACAACACCACATACCTGGTAGCGAAGTGTTCAGATGAAAGGATCCATCTGACCTTTCATGTGAACATGTTGAAGGCATACATAGAAAGACCCAGAGATGTGGCCGTTATCTGTGCGCCGGCAGTGGAGGACTCTGAAAGTCTTCCAATGCCGGAGCTTCCCAGACCTACTGACGCCCCCCAGGGGGTGAATGACATACCCCTAGATGCCAGGTTAGAGCCCGGACAGAAAAGGAAGGTCCGGCGACTCCTGGAACAGAAAAGTGACATGTTTTCTTCTGTCCCTGGGTTTACCACCACAGTCATCCACCGGGTGGAGACCCCAGGACAGACCCCCCTGAGACAGGTTGCCTACAGAATCCCAGAGGCGGTCAGGGAAAGTATGCACCGAGAGTTCCGTGGAATGTTGGACCTCGGTGTCATTGAACCATCCAACAGTCCCTGGGCCTCCCCAGTAGTGCTAGTACCCAAGAAGGACAAAACTACCTGGTTCTGCGTTGACTACCATAGACTCAACAACAGAACCACCTCTGACGCCTATCCCATGCCCCGAGTAGATGACCTGTTAGATCAAATCACCAGGGGCCACTTCCTGACCACCCACGACCTATGCAAGGGTTATTGGCAAAATCCCCTCGACCCTGAGTCCATCCCCAAGTCTGCCTTCATCACTCCCTTCGGCTTATACCAGTTTAAGGTCATGCCATTTGGAATGAAGAACGCCCCAGCCACTTTCCAAAGAATGGTAGACCGCCTGTTAGATGGCCTCCAGGACTATGCCTGTGCATACCTGGATGACTTTGCCATCTATAGCGAGACCTGGGAGGACCATCTGGTCCACCTAGGCATCGTCTTAGATCGTCTTCGAGCCGCCGGCCTAACCTTGAAGCCAGACAAGTGTACCATTGGGCACTCGGAGGTTCAATACTTGGGCCACCGAGTCGGCTGTGGTAAACAGCGACCCGAACTGGCCAAAGTCGAGGCAGTGGCTAAATGGCCCACCCCCAGGACCAAAACCCAAGTCCTTGCCTTTCTGGGTACTGCAGGCTGCTACCAGAGGTTTGTCCCCCAATTACAGCACCCGCGCCAAACCCCTGAATGACCTGACCCGTAAACGACTTCCGACAGGTCCTGTGGTCCCCCGAGTGTGAAAAAGCCTTCCAGAGTCTTACGTCTGCCTTAATCTCTGCTCCAGTCCTGGCCGCTCCTAACCCAGCCAAACTCTTTTCTGTCCACACAGATCCCTCTATGTTCAGGTTGGGGGCCATCCTAAGCCAGGCAGATGAGGAAGGAAAGGACCACCCCGTTGCCTACATCAGTCAAAAACTGCTACCCCGGGAAGTAGCCTACGTGGCGGTCGAGAAAGAGTGTCTGGTGCTGGTATGGGCTTTGAAGAAGTTGCAGCCCTACCTATAGGAAAGACCCTTTCACAGTCCTCACTGACCATAATCCCCTCGTATGGCTTAACCGCATTTCCAGGGACAACGGGAGACTGTTGAGGTGGAGCCTAGCCGTGCAGCCATTTAACTTTGACATTCAGTACCGACCGGGAAAAAGCAATGGGAATGCTGACGGACTTTCCCGGCGGACTGAAGTGGCAAAAATTCCTCAGACATCCCCAGGCCGACCCGTATATGGATCTAGCCGGGTCTGCCGAACTGGAAGAGGGGAGTTGTCACGGATACTGGGCTGCAGGGATTGATCCCTTACCCTCTATGACCTCACCCCTGCTATCTCTCTGTGGTTTTGGGCTCCTAAGAGCAACCGCAATTCCCCAGACCTTCTGAAGACCTGGCCACTGACTCCCACTTTCCCCTTTGGCCGGCCGGGCCCCTGGAACTACCGGTCAGCCACATCATCCAGGATTACTTGTACCCTTTGACCCAGGTCGCTACAGTGGCCCTTTGTCCCAGAGCTCAGCTCTTCTGGGATTTGCTGCCTCTCAGGGTGGGGTGATTGCCTGAAGAGAGCTCCCTTGGGAACGGGTTCCCCCTACAATCCCTATTCTCCCTGGACTTCCAGGTGGACGTTTAAACCAGCATAACTATAGTCCCCAGCCATGGATCATGTCGCTTTTTGGACTGTATATTCTAGGGACCAAGAGCTTTAAAATGACACCCTGGAAGTGCCGTCACCCCTGGGTACTGGGAATCTGTAGGTTCATGGCTGCTATGGCCGGCGCCAGCCTGTCTAGGGGGGCGGGAAACCTGTGGCATTGTCTCATCAAGATGAGTTGTATGTTGGCCCCAATAAAATCAATCTTATTTCACCTGAATGCTAGTCTGTCTTGTCATTTAGGTGGGCTCTTGCTAGAATAACTTTCCTGGGCTACATAGCAGCTTGTTCCAGACAGCAGAAGGACCCGTTTGGCAGAGCTACCCAGTCGGGGTAGCCAGGAATCAGTCACAACATTTGTCTATATATGGAGTCAAAGTACAGCAAGTTTTACTTATTTTTAAATGTTTAGAAGAATTCATGCATGTAAATTGCAAACTTTATATAAACCAAAAGCTTTATTCAATTAGCCTATTTTTGTTTTGGTGTACACTGTCCCTTTAACATTTATAAATGATGTAATGTATTTTGAGGGACTTTGCCATTACTGGTTTTCAAACTTGTCCTCAGTTCTCCGAATAGCCCAAATTTTGAAGATATCTGAACTAAAGTGTAGGTGAAATAACCAGCTGATTAGTAATCATGGTTATTTTACCTGCTCTCACCCAAGGTAATCTTTAAAATCTGGCCTGTTGGAGAGGCCTAAGGACGGGTTTTAAAACCAGTGCTTTTAAACAACCAGCAACATTTAGTACCAAATAAAGTGCAGATTGTTCAAGGTTGCAGCTAAGTCACAAAATATTAGTTTTACCTTCTCGTCCAACATCAGGGCCTGAACTAACAAATGCTCTTTTGACTGGCTGGGTACAAATTCATCCCAGCACTCCAAAAACCATTGTGGAAAGCCTTTCCAGAAGAGTGGCAGTTTTTATATTTTCCTATGTACATGTCTAGACTCAGGAATGAAGTCCAAACCAATACATAGGTTCAATAAACTTGTATTAAAACCCTAGTTCCCTTTTGCCACTAGAGATCAAGGAGTATAAAAGTTGTAGGCCTGCTTTAGTAAAAACATTTTATACAGATTGATTAAAACAAAAGAACTGACCATAATGTTAAAACCACAGCTTTATTAATATCAAAAAACACAAATCTTTGAAATGGCAGCCACAGGCCATAAAAGCTTTAATTATATCCAAATTGCAGAAGATATCCACGTTTATCCGATCAGAAGCAGAATTCCCTAAATTCCTTTGTGTGCAACTTCTCATTAAATAAAGCCAGCTGGAAACACCTGCAATGCAATAAGCAAAATGTAAAAAAAAATAAAAATAAAAAAAATGGTAGAGCATAATTCAAAGCTTTAAAAAAAAAAAAAAAAAAAAAAAAAGGGATAGTAAAGTCCAAATTAAACTTTCATGATTTCATGTAATTTTAAACATTCCAATTTACTTTTATCATCAAATTTGCTTTGTTCGTATTATTCTTAGTTAAAAAAAAGCTAAAGATAGGTAGGCTCATATGCCAATTTCTAAGCCCTTGAAGGCCGCCTCTGCATTTGCTGGTTAAATCATCAGTAATTGAATCTTACTAGTGCATGGTCAGAATAAAGACTATAGGGAATAAAGTAAATCACTGCTGTAGAAAGTCTGGCGACTAAAACCCAAGGGGAATAAACATTCCAGGCCAGTAAAATGTCATGTGCTACTGCGTCACAACGGTTCATGCTTACCTGGTATAATGTCCCAGGGGCTAAATGCTTTAGTATTGTTCCGATTTTAGATTAGTATCAGGTGGTTGTAAAGTCACCTGACATCTGTTGATTTAAAAAAAAAAAAAAAATTATATATATATATATATATATATAAAAATAACAAACATTAAGCATAACTTAAATACATAAAACAGCAGATAACACTGAAAATAACTATACAGATAAAACCTTAAGGGTCCAAGGATAAATATTTTCACAACTAAAACACAAGGGCAAAATTCCAAAGGATCGATATAAAAATGACTAGAGGATCAGACTTAGTCTGCTTCAGCTTTCCATGAGCACAGAAAGCGGGAGCAGCAGCGCTCTGCTCACAAACCATAAGGCACAGTCCACACACAGACTGCAATATGTGCCTCTTGCCATTGTTTGCTCACATCTACTGGTAAGCTTAAAATCTCTGGAGATCACTTGCATTTAGTAAAAAATCCAATGAGGAAAAACAAAAATTGTTAAATAGTGCATAAACAATGTGTTAAAACTAACATGTCCAGATCTTCTTGAAACACCTTTTTTTGCATATAATAAACTGAAAACTTACCAAGTTGAAACTTCCATCAAGTTATGTCTGCATGTCTCCAATTGGGAACCTACTAACCCCATTGCTTCATACTCACTACATATTCAGTCACAACAGAACATAAGGGACAATATGCCAAAGGCTCATGGTGTAGATACATACACATCTGACTATGGAACAGATTGGATTCTGCCTAGCTTCCCACAAACAGGGGAGTGGAAGAAGTCGGCCACCCTGCTTCCACTGTCCATGAATGCAGTCAGCAAACACAGAATGCAATGCGTACCAGAAGATAAAAATGTGCATTTGGAGGTTACGTGACCCTCTGAATGCAGAAGGTGGCCCTTTGTGCTGCCCAGTATTTTTTCCCATTGCCAAATTTATTCCTATGCAACAGCAGCGCGTTGCTGTTTTACAAGAAATTGGCAACGAGAATAGCTGAACTGTATGAAGGACTGCCATCTTCTGCATTCAGAGGTTCACAAAACCTCAGAATGCACATGCCTACCAAGTGTCCATGATGGATCAAATCTCACGCTGTCTGTATGAGATTTTATTTAATACTACATCCCTTATATTCAGGAGTAACAGCTCATGAAGCAAACACTTGACAAAGGGGTAAGTAACAACATCAGCGGCGGCACCAGGACAGGAGACTCAGCGGCAGCTTTAAACATCTGTTCCAATGTAGGTGATGTCATCAAGAAGCCTCTCTCCAAGATGGTGCCATCAAGGAAACTGCTTACCCAATTGCTAAGAACTCACTACACATTCAGCCACAAACAGAACAAAGGGACAATATGCCAAAGGCTCATGAAGTAGATACATACGTATCAGACTATGGAACAGATTGGATTCTGCCTAGCTTCCCACAAAACAGGGGAGTGGAAGCAGTTGGCCACACTGTTCCACTGTCCATGAATGCAGTCAAACACAGAATGCAATGCGTACCAGATGAGATATGTGCAATCAGAGGTTTTATGACCCTCTAAATGCAGAAGGTTGCAGCCCTTTGTGCGGCTCTGCTCTTTTCATTGCCAAATTAATTCCTGTGCAACAGCAGCATGTTGCTCAAGAATCTGGAAATGAGAATAGCCTAACTGCATGAAAGGCTGCCACTTCTGCAATCAGAAGTTCACAAAACTGCCAAATCTCACTGTCCATATGAGATTTTGTTTAACTCTACATCCCTTATATTCAGAAGTGACAGCCCATGAAGCAAACACTTGACAAAGGGGCTGTTGTGCTCACAGATTATTCATGCAATATGAAAACCGTTCAGGAGATGAAGGGTCCTTACAATGCTCTGGGGAAAAAAAAAAAAAAAAAAAGTTAATTTTGGCCAAATATTAACAGCGTAGAAAAACCTGAAGCATACATTTTAATTTTAGTATAGAAACTTCAAATTCTAATTGAAAAATCAGAATAGAATAGTTTGTTTCTTTACATGCACAAATGCAATGCTGAGTGGTGCCTTGCAGATAAGTCAGATGATGTCTTAAGTACTTTTAAAACTCATGCAATGCAGTAAGCAAATTTGTAACTTTATAAGCAGATTTAAAAAAAAAAAAAAAAAAAAAAAAACACACCCACCAACTCATCTATGCCCTATGGACCAGACAAATGATTGATTCCAGTTTAAATTTGTTTAAGATTAGAGCACTACAAATGAGGATGTAGCTTCTACTAGACTGATCCAAGTCTATCTAGTATGAAGTGCAATAATAAAGGCTGTGCATTTACCCCCCTAAAAACAGTTATGTTACTTTGACAGCAGCAAAACACTACCAAAGACTTAGCTCAGTGATGGCTAACCTTGGCACCCCAGATATTTTGGAACTACTTTTCCCATCTGGGGTGCCAAGGTTAGCCATCAATGGCCTAGATTAACACATCCGGTAAGCTTATTAAAAACTAATGTCAATTTGTATGCTCTGAATGATCAGTTTAATTAAATAAGTAAATTCAAGAGACCATGAGCATAAAGCATAACGGAAATGGAGTGGGGGGGGGGAAATAAAAAAAGTTTATTCCAGCGTTTCAGATTTGCGATTAGAGAATACAATAACTCCTCACACATTAATCGTCCCAGTTAACAATAGAACTAAATACTAACCAATACCAAAAAATCATTTTTACCATTAAAGGGACAGTCTACACCAGAATTGTTATGGTTTTAAAAGATAGATAAAACCTTTTTTACCCATTCCCCAGTTTTGCATAACCAGTTATATTTATATATTTTTTACCTCCGATTATCTTGTATCTGAGCCTCTGCAAACTGCCCCTTTTTTCAGTTCTTTTGACAGACTTGCAATTTAGCCAATCAGTGATAGCTCCCAGGTAACTTCACGTGCATGAGCACAGTGTTATCTATATGAAATTAATGAACTAACACCCTCTAGTAGTGAAAAACCTGTTAAAATGCATTCTTAAGAGGCGGCCTTCAAGGTCTAAGAAATTAGCATATGAACCTCCTAGGTTAAGCTTTCAACTAAGAATACCAAGAGAACAAAGCAAAATTGGTAATAAAATTACATGCCCTATCTGAATCACGAAAGTTTATTTTGGACTAGACTGTCCCTTTAAGTGAAATTAAAGCTTGAACTTATAATTAAAAAAAAATAATCTAAAAGAAAAAAGGCCCATCTTTCAAATGAAAGGCAAATAGGGATAATATTTAACCCGACATATAGGGGCCACTTTAATAAAGTCTGGCAGACATCGCTGAATGCGGACAACATATGCCGTCTGCATTCAGCATTGCACAAGCAGTTCTAGTAACTGCTTGTGCAATGCCTCCCCCTGCAGAATCGCGGCCAATTGACTGCTAGCAGGGGTTGTCAATCCACCCGACTGTTGATTGCTGTAAGTCTCTCATGGGCGGAGGATCCAGTTAAGGAGCAGCGGTCATAAGACTGCTGTTTCCGGCAAGCCTAAAGGCTCACACGGAAACAGCTACATTGGGGCCCAATTGACAGGTTATTAATCAGCCCCTAAATGTAGGTAAAAATAAACACATACAAGAGAATAACTGAAGGGCTGGTTAAATCATCAGTAATTGAAGCTTACTAGTGCATGGTCAGAATAAAGACTACAGGGAATAAAGTAAAAACACTGCTGTAGAAAGTCTGGCGACTAAAACCCAAGGGGAATAAACATTCAAGGCCAGTAAAGTGTCATGTGCTACTGCATCACAACAGTTCATGCTTACCTGGTATAATGTCACAGGGGCTAAATGCTTAAGTATTGTTCCTGTTGTAGATTAGTAGCAGGTGGTTGTAAAGGCATCTGTAGAATAAATAAAACACTTAGAAGCAGGGGTGGGCAATTATTGGCCCTCCTGATGTTATGGACTACATCTCCCATAATGCTCTTTCAGCCATAATGCTGGCAAAGCATCATGGGAGATTTAGTCCATAACATCTGGAAGGCCGGAAATTGCCCACCCCTGACTTAGTAAGGAACAAAACAACTATGTTTTTGGTGCATTAAGTGTACCAAGTACAGAGTTCTTGATGCTTTTTCTATTTGAACAGAACACATTAGGGACAGATAGATAATCCCTTCATTACCCATTCCCCAGTTTTGCATAACCAAGTTATATTAATACACTTTTTACCTCTGATTACCTTGTATTTAAACCTCTGCAAACTGTCCCCTTATTTCAACAGACTTGCATTTTAGCCAATTAGTGCTTACTCCTAGGTAACTTCACATGCATGAGCTCAATGTAATCTGACACATATGAACGCCCTCTAGTGGTCAAAATGCATTCAGATTAGAGGGGGCCTTCAAGGTCTAGGAAATTAGCATATGATCTTACCTAGGATTATCTTTCAACTGTCCCTTTAAGCATAACTTATACATAAACACAGTTAAGCATTTAGGAAAATAAACTATGCAGATAAAACCTTAAGGGTCCAAGGTTAAATATTGTCACAACTAAACACACTAGGGCAAAATACCAAAGGCTCTATTATAAATTGACTAGAGGAACGGGATTACAGTCTGCTTCAGCTTTCCATGAGCACAGTAAGTGGGAGCAGCCACACTCTGCTCCCAAAAACCATAGGGCACAGTCCACACAGACTGCAATGTGTGCCTCTTGCCATTGTTTGTTCACATCTCATTTCCAGAGATTTTAATCTTACCAGTAGATCCCTTGCACTCAGTGGGAAAGCCAACAAGGAAAACCAAATAAGTAATAGTGCATAAAAACTAACATTTCCAGACTTACCCATCTGGAAACATCTTGTTTGCTTATGCAAACTGAAAAACTTACCAACAGGTTACGTCTCAAAGTCTAAGTCTCCAGATGGGAACCAGCTTACCCACTTGCTTCATACTCACTACACATGCGGTCACAAACAGAACATAAAGGTACAATATGCCAAAGGCTCATGATGTAGATACATACGTATCAGACTATGGAACAGATTGCATTCTGCCTACTTACCCGCAAACAGGGAAGTGGAAGCAGTCGGCCGCCCTGCTTCCACTGTCCATGAATGCAGTAAGCAACACAGAATGCAATGCATACCAGATAGATATGTGCATTCAGAGGTTCACAAAACCTTCAGATGCACATGCCTACAAATCTCACTGTCTGTATGAGATTTTATTTAGCGCTACAACCCTTATATCCAGAAGTGACAGCCCATGAAGCAAGCACTCGACAAAGTGGTAAGTAACGACCTCAGCAGCAGCTTAAACATCTGTTCCAATGTAGGCGATGTCATCAAGAAGCCTCTCTCCAAGACGGTGCCATCACAGGAACCCGTTTACCCCAATTGCTTCATACTTACTACACATTCAGCCACAAACAAAATATAAAGGGACAATATGCCAAAGGCTCATGATTTAGATACATACGTACCTGACTATGGAACAGATTGGATTCTGCCCAGCTTCCCACAAACACGGGAGTGGAAGCAGTTGGCCACCCTGCTTCCACTGTCCATGAATGCAGTCAGCAAACACAGAATGCAATGCGTACCAGATGAGAGATGTGCATTCAGAAGTTAACAAAATCTCTGAATGCACATGCCTACAAATCTCACTGTCCATATGAGATTTTATTTAACGCTACATTCCTTATATTCAGGAGTGACATCCAATGAAGCAAACACTCGACAAAGGGGTAACATACTTGGCGGCAGAAGCAGGACACGACCTCGGCAGCAGTTTTAATCATCTGTTCCACTGAAGGCGATGTCATCAGGAAGCCATCACGAACCTGCTTACCCAATTGCTAAGAACTCACTACACATGCAGTCACAAAGAACATAAAGGGACAATATGCCAAAGGCTCATTTTGTAGATACATGCGTATCTGACTATGGAACAGATTGGATTCTGCCTAGCTTCCCACAAACATGGGAGTGGAAACAGTCGGCCGCCCTGCTTCCACTGTCCATGAAAGCAGTCAGCAAACACAGAATGCAATGCGTACCAGATATGTGCATTCAGAGGATCACAAAACCTCTGAATGCACACGCCCACAAATCTTACTGTACGTATGAGATTTTATTTAACGCTACATCCCTTATATTCAGGAGTAACAGCCCATGAAGCAAACACTCGACAAAGGGGCTAAAATAGGACAGCCAAATGGTTAGCTGCTTCAAAAAAAAAAAAAAAAAAAAAAAAAAAAAAAAAAACACAACACCCCATTTAAAAGTTATTGTTGACAAAATATTAACAGCGTGGAAATAACTGATGCATACATTTTAGTAAAAACACCTCAAATTCTAAATTGAAAAAAAAAAAAAAACAAAAACAAAAAAACACTGATAAATAGAATAGTTTGTCTCTTTACATACAAACACCATGCTGAGTGGTGCCTTGCAGATAAGTCAGATGATGTCTTAAGTACTTCTAAAACCCCAATAAAAAACACTCAAAAACAACCACCCCCCACCAAGAAAAAATAAAGGGCATGAGGGTGTTAAAATAAAAATTTTTAAAAAAAAAATCATAAACTCAAACAAGAAAGAAAAAAAATTGTTTCATGTCCCTTTAAAATGGTAGTTGCTCTTTGGGAAAAGGAGTATTCATTAGAGAGAATAGTGCACATCATGACTTCTGCTGTGGTAAGACTGGAGCGCACTACTCAGTTTACTGGCTGCGCTTGAGAAGGAATCTTATTCTATAAAGTTAGGGTCTCTTTACACTGGTTAATTCTTACCTGTGAAATCATGAGACATGTGGTAGAAGTTTCTTCTGGTTATGGGATATGCACTGTAAGGCCATTGGCTCCAATTAGCCAGTGCTCTGGGACCACCTGCAGATTATAGGTGTGTAAGCAAAAACACCAAACTACACAACAATTTACACATATAAGAAACAAAAGTTTACAAAGCAGGTGTCCTTCATTCAAGATATAACTTACAACAGTAAAAATGCCAAAAAAGCTCAGCATTCATATTCCTTGTCAGGTAAAGGCACCACCAACTACTACAATTTTGCCAGATTCCACTGCCTGGTTCTTAAATGTTAAACAGATTTGTTGACCCCTGGGTTAAGCAATGTTGATATATAGAAGGAAGTGTACTGCTAGTCACTTGATCAGACTACAGGAAAATATTGAGCCCCATGGGAGGACAATTTTAAGGTTACATTTGGGGGGGGGGTTAAAAAAAAGATATACATAGTATCCCACTGTAGAGTTTATTTCAGAAGGACAGGACAGAGTTTTAAGTGAATCAAAATTCCTTTTATTTGTCATTTTCAAAAAAAAACAGTACTCTCCCATTCAGAGACCTAAACAATGCAACAGACCATATTTAGAAAGTTTTAACATGAAAGTACAATTTTCATTTTCTTACCAGGTAGCTTATAGCTCTCAGCCACATGTTCAGTATCTCTCCTCAGTCAGTAGTAACATGAGAGCAAGCCTGCTGGCTTAAGTAGGCTTAACTAATTATCAGACACCTGTATCCTATTAGGTCTGCAGTCTCTGCACTGATTACAGACCCTCCCAGCATCTTGTCTATAGAAAGGATACTCTTTAACCCAGAGCTTTCCAAACTTTTCATGTTGGTGACACACTTTTTAGACCTACATCATTTCGCGACACGGTAATTCAGTTGTACTAGCAAACAGGAGGTTAAACTAACTTGTTTTAAGAGATATGGACACATACATAAATGATATAATAACAAAATGTATTTACAAGTAACAGTAAGTATGTGCAAGAATTAAAAAAAGTTTAATATCACTAATAGCTACTTACTATTTTAATGGGATGTATGAGGTTGATGGGATGAACAGTTTCGGAATATTTGGTGGAATATTAGATAAAGACACTCGCATTTCATCATCAAGCATTTTTTAGCTTCCACTTCCTATCCATATATCAAGAACAGGAGCAGCAATGCACTACTGGGAGCTAGTTGCAAAAAAATCCCACTGACTTCTGCTCAGCGTTTAAGCTGCCACCCTCAGAGCTCTGTGAGTCAGACTGACTACTGCCCGGGCTGCAAACACACTGCTGTCCCACTCACTGGCTACACGTGCAGTCACAAGCCAATGTGTCGCCAATGGTAATACTTTCAGTTCCCACTGAGCTGTGCCAATTGGTTAAGATGATCTGTGACCCTCTAGGTATCAATCACGTGTCAACCATGTGATATCTGTGTAGCAGGCAGGTGGAAAGTCAGAAACCAAAAAACTATTAAAAAAAAAAAAATTAAATTTAAAAAAATTTGTGCTGAAGCAGGGACACACCTACACACTGCTGCCGACACACTAGTGTGTCCCGACACACAGTTTGGAAAGCACTGCTTTAACCCTTTCAGAGTCATTCAGGCAAAACAATTTGTAAACTCCATTATACCCACTAATAGCAATAAAGGGCATTACAGGTTTACCACACTGAGCGTGGAGGGCCTGTAACAAAATTAAAGGGACACTGAACCCAAATTTTTTCTTTAGTGATTCAGATAGAGCATGCAATTTTAAACAACTTTCTAATTTACTCCTATTATCAAATGTTCTTCATTCTCTTGGTATCTTTATTTGAAATGCAAGAATTTACGTTTAGATACCGGCCAATTTTTGGTGAACAACCTGGGTTGTTCTTGCTGATTGGTGGATAAAATCACCCACCAATAAACAAGTGCTGTCCATGGTCTGAACCAAAAAAAAGCTTAGATGCCTTCTTTTTCAAATAAAGATAGCAAGAGAACAAAGAAAAATTGATAATAGGAGTAAATTAGAAAGTTGCTTACAATGGCATGCTCTATCTGAATCAGAAAATTAATTAAAAAATTTGGGTTCAGTGTCCCTTTAACCCTTTAATGACCACAGCACTTTTCCATTTTCTGTCCGTTTGGGACCAAGGCTATTTTTACATTTTTGCGGTGTTTGTGTTTAGCTGCAACTTTCCTCTTAATCATTTACTGTACCCACACATATTATATACCGTTTTTCTCGCCATTAAATGGACTTTCTCAAGATATCATTATTTTCCTCATATCTTATAATTTACTATAAAAAAAACTATAAAATATCAGGAAAAAATGGAAAAAAACACACTTTTTCTAACTTTGACCCCCCCCCAAAAAAACACCCATGCTAAATAGTTTCTAAATTTTATCCTGAGTTTAGAAATACACAATGTTTAAATGTTCTTTGCTTTTTTGCAAGTTATAGGGCCATAAATACAAGTAGCACTTTGCTATTTCCAAACCACTTTTTTTCAAAATTAGCGCTAGTTACATTGGGACACTGATATCTTTCAGGAATCCCTGAATATCCATTGACATGTATATATTTTATTTAGAAGACATCCCAAAGTATTGATCTAGGCCCATTTTGGTATATTTCATGCCACCATTTCACCGCCAAATGCGATCAAATAAAAAAAAAACGCTCACTTTTTCACAATTTTAGGTTTCTCACTGAAATTATTTACAAACAACTTGTGCAATTATGGCACAAATGGTTGTAAAAGCTTCTCTGGGATTCCCTTTATTCATAAATAGCAGACATATATGGTTTTGGCATTGCTTTTTGGTAATTAGAAGGCCACAAAATGCCACTGCGCACAACACGTGTATTATGCCCAGCAGTGAAGGGGTTAATTAGGGAGCTTGTAGGGAGCTTGTAGGGTTATGTTTAGCTTTAGTGTAGTGTAGTAGACAACCCAAAGTATTGATCTAGGCCCATTTTGGTATATTTCATGCCACCATTTCCCCGCCAAATGCGATCAAATAAAAAAAAATATTGTTCACTTTTTCACAAACTTTAGTTTTCTCACTGAAATTATTTACAAACAGCTTGTGCAATTATGGCACAAATGGTTGTAAATGCTTCTCTGGGATCCCCTTTGTTCAGAAATAGCAGACATCTATGGCTTTGGCGTTGCTTTTTGGTATTTAGAAGGCCACAAAATGCCGCTGCTCATCACACGTGTATTATGTCTAGCAGTGAAGGGGTTAGTCAGGTAGCTTGTAGGGAGCTTGCAGGGTTAATTTTAGCTTTAGTGTAGAGATCAGCCTCCCACCTGACACATCAGACCCCCTGATCCCTCCCAAACAGTGCTCTTCCCTCTCCCACCCCACAATTGTCCCCGCCATCTTAAGTACTGGCAGAAAGTCTGCCAGTACTAAAATAAAAGATATTTTTTAAAAAATATATATTTTTTTTAGCATATTAACATATGCTGATGTGTAGGATTCCCCCCTTAGCCCCCAACCTCCCTGATCCCCCCAAACAGCTCTCTAACCCTCCCCCTCTACCTTACTGAGAGCCATCTTGGGTACTGGCAGCTGTCTGCCAGTACCCAGTTTCTGCAAAAAAAAGCTTTATATTTTTTTTTTATTTATTTTTTTCTATAGTGTAGCTTCCCCCCCACAGAACAACCCCCCTCCACCTCCCAGATCACTTTGATTTTTAATAAAAAATATTTTACCCAACGTTTATTTGTAACTGTTTTCTGTAGTGTAGCCGCTCCCACCCGCATCCACCGCGTGCACACGCCCGCCCCCGCCTTTCCGTGCTCGCGCGCGCATCTGTGCGCGCCCCCCGGCAATCCCGCCCACGATCCCGCCTCCCGCGATGTCATATGGCCCATCGATGGCCGCCTACCTGCCTCCCACGTAAGCTCTCACCCACCAACGATACCGGCCATCGATGTCCGGTGCAGAGAGGGCCACAGAGTGTCTCTCTCTGCATCGGATGGCCAAGGGGGGTTATTGCAGGATGCCTCAATATCGAGGCATCACTGCAATAACCGGAAAGCGTCTGGAAGCGATCAGGATTGCTTCCAGCTGCTTTCCAGACCAAGGACGTACGCCATACGTCCTCGGTCATTAACTGTATTTTTTTTGAGGACGTATGGCGTACGTCCTTGGTCTTTAAGGGGTTAAGGGCTAACTGACTTGAAGTCTGGCGTTTGCTATGTGTGTGTTTGTTACTTTGTTGTTAGTGGAGGGGCAGAGAGTGTGCTTTCCTTTATAGGTCCATGTTGCAGTAGTTCTAGCCTATTTTCCTGCTTTCAGACTTCAAGAGGATGTTTTTCTTGTGCCGAGAGATTGTCTTGAAATCAGGATTGCAGCATGGATCATGCTAGACGTAATTCTGTGCCCCCCGGGCAGTACGGGGTGGAGGATGAGGGTTCAACCAGAAGGAGAGCGCCTGCAAGGGAAAGCGTGGCAAGTTCATAAGGCAGTGAGGTTGTACCATCTACCCATAAGCCCTGATCCCCTGTAGTGCACATGACCAGGCCTAGAAAAAATACTAAGGGAAAAAGCAGTACTCCTGCTTAGCCCCAGACAGTAAACGGCTGCCCCCCTGGTAGTAGGGTAGGTGGTTGCAGAACAGGCCCATTCCAGCCTTACTCAGCCCCATGCTCAGATTGGTCTTACTAATCAGGCCAGCTTACAGCAGGACTTGGCCCAGTTGTCAACCTACCCTTATGGCTCATTATGGGGTCCAGTCTATCCCTACCATTACGGCCCAGCAGGCGGCCCAGATGTCACAAACCCTCATCGCGCCCATTGGCGCCTCACAGGCCTTGCCGTCTTTGCCCCCAGCTGCCCTGGCGACTGTGCTGGTCATCGCTCCTTCAGGGACTAGGGCGGGTCTGGTCGGCTCCAGGAGGGAAGGGGAGGCGGTAGGCCTTGTGGGCCCCAGTGCGGCAAGCAGTGACGTCATTACGTCAGGCCCCGCCCCCAAGCATGACGCAGTGCATGCATCATCTCCGTCGGATTCCGAAAGCGGAAGTGATCGTGGCAGCAAGCGTGGAAGATGGAGGAACAGAAGCAGGCCCAATTCTCCTCACAGAGCCCCTAGTAAGTTGGTGAGACTCCGGGGGAGGATAATGCTCCGGGGGGAGGGGCGGGAAACGGAGTAGGCCACAGGAACACAGCGTTGTGCTTGGAAAGGGGCAGACTTAATGATAAAACAGGCTTGGGTGCAGCCCCAGAGGCGTATGCGACGGTTGGTGTGAGAACGGTGGAAAATAGAGACAGGGGTGCTGGGTATGAGCCGCTAGATGCGGAGCAATTAGCGGGTTACAGTTTGTCTGGCAATATGGGGCAAGGTTCGCAAATTTCAGATACGCAGTGGAGAGGATTCATGAGGGGTGCGAACGTGTCTGGTGTGCAGGAAGGAGGTGCGCATGTCTCATTAGAAAGCTCAGGATCTCAGGGTACAGGTCATTTGAGTGCATGGGGCCTACATGGGTCTGGTGTAAATGCAGACTGGTACAAATTAATGGCAGCAGGATATGAGTGGCAGTACGGGGCAGGGATCTGCAAGGGAGGTAGGCCCCCTTGGTTCACTGTCTTCTTCCCAAAGTATTCAACATCTTTTTATTACCCACAGGGTGTTGCCAGTGAGACTTCAGGTGCCAGCATGCCAGGACAAAGCACGCAGCCAGAAGGGGGTGCACAGCAGATGGCAGGAATCACAGCTGCGTCAGAGGAGGTGCCTTCCACTTCTGTAGCAGCGACCCAGGCGGCGCCGACCTGTGAGTTATGGCCTAACACATACACACACACTGATATCTATCTATCTATTGGGTACTTATAGAGCGCAAACTAATCACCCGTGAGGGTCTCAAGGCACTAAGTGAAAGGGGATAGGAGAAGGGGGGGGAGGGGATGGGCATTCAGTCGAAGAGCCAGGTTTTGAGGTCCTTTCTGAACTTTGTAAGGGAGGTGGATTGTCTGAGGTGCAGCAGGAGGGTGTTCCATGTCTTTGCTGCCATGTGGGAGAAGGATCTTCCGCCCGCTGTGGATTTGCTGATGCGGGGGATAACTGTGAGTGCTTGGTCGGCCAATCGGAGTTGTCTGGCGGGGGTGTAGAAATTTACGCGGTGGTTGAGGTATTCGGGTCCGATATTGTGTAGGGCCTTGAACGCGTGGGTAAGGAGCTTGAAGGTGATTCTCTTGTTGATGGGGAGCCAGTGAAGGTTCCTTAGGTGTTTGGTGATGTGGCATTGGAGAGGGATGTCAAGGATGAGTCTGCCTGAGGCATTCTGGATACGTTGGAGTATCTTTTGGAGTTTGATGGTGGAGGCGGCGTAGAGTGCATTGCCGTAGTCTAACCGGCTGCTGACGAGGTAACCGGCTACTGACGAGGGCGTGGGTGACTGTTTTCTTGGTTTCCGTAGGAGCTAATCTTCTAGTGGGTCAGATTTAGAAAATGAGAAATAACTGGGTTTAGTGGGCAAAGGTCAGCAAAGTATGTTTAAGATGATTAAGAAAATGTTTGCAGCGCAGGCCCAGAATAACTGCAGCAGGGCCTCCAGAGGCAGCAGGGCAACAGTTAGTAGTATACAATGGGCCAATTACAGGGCAAACCGTACCCAGGAAGGTAGCAGCTCAAGGAAACACATATCCTTGCATGGTTCATTCCTTGTATGGACATTTAAAAACTAAGGTCATAAAAAAGATACAAGAAGGGCATTATGTCAACATCTTCGAGCTCTCAGCGGAAGCTTATAGAAATAAGGAGAGGCCTGATGGCGGCACCGGCCCTAAAAGGGTACGGAGGCCTGAGACATGCGAAGAATGGCAGCGGTGCTTTAGGGTCTTGGCAACATGTTATGTTGACAAATGGCCGGCACAGGTTCAAAACCTTTATAAGTATGCAGACACTATTGATAACATATACAAGAGGTTTAAAGAAGGCGCATGGCAGGACTACAACATGGCCTTCCGTAGGAAGATGGTGGGGAACTCATTACTCCACTTTGGCACACAGGATATACACCTGTGCTCTAAGATGGATTCAGATCTCCCCCAGCTGGTGCCATGTCTGGGCCTTCTCACTCCTTAAAAAACACGTCAATTTGAAATAAAGATAATTATCTTTTATAAAGACAGACAGACTGGCAGTCAGACAGAGAGGCAGGTGACCTTATCCGTGTATACTTTTTGTCATGGGTCAGTACTGGTATTTTTTATTTATTCATTTGCGGTCAAAATTTTAACCCCATTTTAGCTCTTCCATTGCTTACAAAGCTGTGAATGAAGGCATGAGCAAGCTTAATTCACGCTGGGTACAAATAGAAAATGCCTATCGCCATACTACTCTGAATGCACCCAATCCAGGGACGTGCACTCATAGGAGGCAGGGGAGGCAGCGCCTTCCCTGCCATATGTGGCCAAAGCAAGTGAAGGATATATAGATTAATCAGAAGGAGGATGCAGTGAGCAGGGTCATGTGACACAACTGGAAGCTGAGGTAACCTAAGAACAGATGACACCAAGCAGAAGAGTAAAGTAGTATTCTACATCTCTTGTGATTCACAAATTGTGTTCAGAAGCAGCTCATTAACAGGGGGACAGTAAGTGAGCATAACCCAATACTGACAGGAACAGGAATTCAAAGGGCCAATTTAAAACCCAGAGTTTGAAGTTAAGTTATTTAAATCAAAGTTTTTGACATTGAATATTGCTAAGCCTCCCTTTTTCATGGTTATTTGATTTAATTAGGTACAAACTCCATATATGTTATGTCTGTTCAGTCAGAGGATGCAGTATCTATTTTTATTTTTCTCTGTGTCTCCATTTATTTAAAGACTGTTGTTAACTTGTAATTCACAAATCAATTGAAAGTTGCTGCATTGTGTTTTTAATATGTGCTGCTTTTATACAAGTTTATATTAATAAAAGAAGATAATGAGTCATTTAAAAAATATATGTAATTATTGCAGTTGTTAAATGTTTTTAGAAATAATGCCACTGTAAAGTAACTGGTTAACACATAGTCAAAGGGAGACATTTAAAATTAAACTTTCATGATTGAGGTAGAGCATGCTATTTTAATAGACTTTTCTAGTTATTTATATTTTGAAAATTAGCATTAACTGTTACTGGCCCCATGTCAGCAAATTAAATTAGTTTTTGAAAGGAACATGAAAGTCATAATTAAATTTCCATCATTCAGATAGAAATTGCACACACAAAAAATAAAAATAAACTTTATATTTTACTTTTAGTATTATGTACTTCATTCTTTTGCTATCCTTTGGTGTCCTTTGTTGAAGAGCATACCTAAGTGGGATGTGCACGTGCGTTTCTTGAGCACCATATTGCAGCAGCTGTGTTGGCAGTATTGATAACTTGTCCTTTGTGTAAAATTTGTATGGTAAATTATTTCTATTTTTACAATACAGTAGTGAGTATTATTATTATTATACTTTATTTATGAAGCGCCAACATATTCCGCAGCGCTGTCCATGGATACAATTCATTTAAATAAAACAATACAAGACTTGTAAAAGACAGGACAAAATTTACAAACACATACAGGAGGGATTGAGGACCCTATTCCCGTGGGAACTTAGTAGAGAAGAGATTGTGTATCATTCTAATTGCTAAGTAACTGGCACTGTGCCACAGAATTGTGTGAGTGTGTATGTGATCAGAGTGTGTGTGGGTGTCAGTGAGCAGAGTATGTGTGCTTTATTCTCCAGGTAATCAATACATTTCCGATGAGCTGGTGCTTTGGTGTAGTGTTTCTCAACCATGGTCCTCAAGTACCCCCAACAGGCCAGGTTTTCATTATAGCTGAATCAGTGCACAGGTGAAATAATAAGCTGATCAGTAACTCAGTGGATACTAACTTGCTCTCACCCATCAGCTGATTATTTCACCTGTGCACTGGTTCAGCTATCATTTAAATCTGCCCTGTTGGGGGTACTTGCCGCCCTCTTTATATGCGTTTTTCAGGCGTATCATATCTAGTGCCTCACCAGCCTCTGACCTCACTGCACATCACTGACCCAATCCCATCTGATCTCGGAAGTTAAGCAGGTTCAGGCCCGGACAGTACCTGGATGGGTGACTGCCTGGGAACACCGAGTGCGGTAGGCTGTTTACTTTGATTTTTTAAAACAACTATGCATGCGTAATATCTTCCGAAAGTGGCGATATTCATTGAAACAACTGTATCTTGCAATTCCTTAAAAAACACGTCAATTTGAAATAAAGATAAATATATTTTGTAAAGACAGACAGACAGACTGGCAGACAGGCAGGCAGGCAGACAGAGAG